>NC_133649.1:5984823-6060867 GCF_009905375.1 Apium graveolens | reverse complement strand
GAACAATATCTCTAAAATGATTAATTTAAAAGAAAGTTTAATTGATTTAAAAAGGTGAGAGGGGATGACATGGATGGTGGGGTCGTTTGGTATCATTTTTCGATCAAAACCTACCAAGATTGGTAGGAACTATCATATATATATATATATATATAGGAAACGACTAATATTGGAAGGGTTTGGTGCTTGCGTGTTCAAGATCTGAACCCCACCAGGAGCAATTCCTATCAGCTTTCGACTTGGTAGGAAATAATGGAGCAATTCCTACCAGAATTCCTTGGTAGGAAAATCTTAGTAGGCCAAATCGCTGGCCCTACAAATCAATAGCTCTATCTGTCCTCCACGTCTCTTCAATTATGTTTGTATAATCATTGATTCTATGTACCCCCATCTCTCTCTTCTCTCTCTCTCTCTCTCTCTCTCTATATATATATATATATATATATCTATATATATATCTCCATCTATCTCTCTTCTCCCCGAGATAAACTGTGGTCCCTGAGGTAACCCCTTTTTTTTGAATAATCTGTATATCGTTGTATGTATCGGGGCGGATGTAGCATCATAAATAATGCAAATTTTCATTAGCTCTAGTAGCACACTCAATATGTTTGATGAAATGTCTAACTGAAAAAGAGATAATTAGAGTTGTAATCGTTCGATTGTTTAAGCCACTCGATTTGGTTGTGTTGATATTGTTTTATTTGTTTTTTATACATATTTGTTGGTAATATTTTGGATGATATTGTATTCAATTTTTTGGTTGGTGAAATGATAGTTTCTAGAGGTCAGAAGTAGAAGCGTATGAATTTTAATAAGAAGCTTTTATCGGTTTGTTTGTTTGTTTATGTGACTTGTTACCGGTTTGTTTGTTTGTTTGTTCATTTTTTCATTTTAATGGTGATTTTTGTTTTTTTGCAAATATGGAAAGTGTTATAATTTTTATTGTTATTACTTTACGTTAAAAGTTGTAAAATGGAAGTGAACAACATCAATTTCTGTTGCTTTTTCGCCGAATAATATGTTGCAAGTTTTATGTCCATATGCGTTATTGTATGTCCAAATTCGTGGCCTACTTGAAATAAGTTTCATTTGAATTTGGTTGCCAGAATATGCCCGGAATCTTGGAAAACTCACCGGATTCTGGAAATTTTCCGGTTTCTGATGATTTTTTAAAAATCATTTTTAATTAATTCAATCGAAGGCGGTCGAATTTAAAATTGTATTTTTTGAAAATATAAGGCCGAATTTAAATTGTGGGCGGATTTTTTTAAATATTCCATAAAATTCAAATTTTTGTGCCGGGTTTTCAAATTTGAATTGAAAATTTAAATTCGACCGCCCTTGGTCGAATTTGGCCGGTCAAATGTAAGCGGTTGTATTAATCTGGACGTAATTAATCGGTCGTATTAACTTCTAAATTTGACACTCTTTCTTACAACCGATTCAAAAAATAGTAGAAATTAAGTAAATTCGACCGCGCGCGGTCGAATTAAGCAAAATTCGACCGATTTTTTTTGGTAGAATTTAGCCTTTTTTCTTGTAGTGATTTCATGTACATGGGTTTTTTAGGATTTTTTTATGAATATGTGTGATTTTAAAAACCCATTTATAAATATATTCCATTTATAATATTATTTGTAAATATGTTCCATTTTCAATTATTTTTTACTATATTAAGTTAATCACAGTTAATTTTACTATTTTACATTTTTAAATGACATGTTTAACCTTTACTTAATTATCATATTTATTATGTTACTATTTTAAATAATTAGTTACTTAAATATCAATATTTTTATATTACTTTTTTTTGGTTAAGCAATAGTAAGATTATAATAAGGCTATGTCTAAGGTCACATGACAACATCATATTTCTAGTTTCAAATCAACAAAAACTAACTGACTAACAACATATTTTATGATCAGATCTTACTACGTCCAATTTTAAGTCACCCAAGTATTACACTCAAACTCTCACAAGAAAATTAATTCAAAAGTGTGGATATAATTAAATTCTATTACCACATATATTATATTATGGGGACCTTTTAGTCAATTTAAGTACAAAAAAATATAATTACTTGTATTTATTTGAGTTATATAAGAGTTAAAATTTTACCTTGAAATATTTTTAATAATTGGTAGAATAGATGGGATATATTTGTAAAGTAACCTATTAATTTGGACATATTATACAAATTCTTTTTTTACTGTGAGTTGTATTTATAATTTGATTTCAAGGAAGTTTAACTTACTAGCACTAAATAATATTTTGGATACAAGTTCACAACAAAATTATATAAATTATATGCCTTAAAAAATTAAGGATTTTTTTAAAGTGGACACTTACCTGAATGGCCAAAGATGTGTTATGAAAAGTTACATCCAACTATAATTCATTATCAAATATTAAGTAATACTTAAATAATAACATATTGTGCTAAAAAATAAATATACAATTCAGAAAGTAATTAGTAAAAATCTAGATTTTAATTATGTTCGACCCGGATACTAAAATTATCGATCATTATAAATTACAGTTTCATATCGTCCCTACTTGCTGAATTTTAAAATTATCGATCATTATAAATTACAAGATCCAATAATATAATTGACCATATCTTGATAGTCATTTTATGGTTTCCATATCAACGACGACATCGTTTCAATTTTTTAATGGTTAAAACTGACCATTTTTTTTGTGCAGTCTCTTTTATAAGCCCAATTTTTATAGTGGTCGATTTTACACTATTCCCTTGCAATGCAAACCCTAATTTTTGAACTCATCACTAACCACTAATAACAATTAGATTTTTGAGCAATACAATTCGAGTGAAAAACTACTACTCGAACTATATATGGACTCGAATATAAATCTATACTATACTATAATAGCCGAAATGAGGTATAATTTTGTTAGGAATACACTACTAACATTTTTGCAATCATACAACTGTTTTTTTTCGTTGTCTGAAAGGTAGTTTTTCCGTTGTCTATCCAACACTCGTGTGATCGAAGGTTGGACAACGGTTATTAATACTGTTGTAATAAGGGAGATTCAACAACAGTGTTCAACACTGGTTACAATCTCGATGACACAACGGTTGTTTTAGAAAAACAATTGTTGGAACATTTTTAACAGGACAGTTTTCTTAGTAATAAACAACGATTTATTTACGTCAAGAGAAAGTTCTAAATTTTCTTTCCAATTTTAAATATCTTTTCCAAACAACAGTTATTTTATCCATCGATTATTTATATAATAGAACAACAACAGTTATTTTTAGAGGTAGTAATATAAGTATCTTTTAGACAACAGTTTTAGGGTGGTGTTATAATGCAAAAGAGATAACGAATTACTTTTCGGGAACCATTGAAGAATATTTGTAACACAACAGTTTACTAAGTAATAGACAGTTTGAAAAACCATTATCTTATTAGGTATATGCATTTTGCATATCAATTTCATATTTAATTAAAACCAGCTGCATAAAAAACCACAAAAATTAGTCCCCTGCCAAAATAAAAATACCATAATCCATACCATAATCCAAAACAAAATCATACCATAATCTAGGCCCCCGCCAAAACAAAACCAATTCACTACCATACCATAATCCATACCATACCATAATCCATCCGTTCAACAATCCAAAACAACCAGATCTACCTACCAAACTACCAGCAATCCACCGAACACAAAATACATTATCGCAAGTCTACTTATCACCAACTACATACATAAAACATCCACTTTACTGATAAGTTCAAACGAGTCTACTTGTCAACATACGATAAGTTCAAACGAGTCTACTTGTCAACATACGATAAGTTCAAACGAGTCTACTTGTCACCAACTACATACATAAAACATCCAGTTTACGATAAGTTCAAAAGAAAAGAAAGGCGAGGACCTAGCTTGCACTAATGTTTCATAAAATATTTTGCAAACTCAACCCTGATCTCGTTGATGTCATCCTCAGTGTAAACCAGGTTTGATCTACGCAGCCACTGAAATATGATCCAAAATTTTGTATAAGTAACATGTTCTGCCCTTATAAGAGTAAATACAAAGTGGATGAAAAGGCCCATAGATAGTCAATTGTCACCTTATTAGCAAAGTCCAGCTCCTTATCATGAATGATTTCCATCATGTATCGCATCACAAACAGGCCACAATCCTTGTTCCCGGTTTGCACTGGAACTCCCTAAAATATCAAACAAAAAATCATTTAAAATATCCAGTCTCCTTTAATAACATAATTAATATATGATCACAAAAATAAATAAATACCGCCATGTTCTCCCACAATACTTTCTTCTTCGGAACCTTTTTCAAATCCTCCTTGTACATTTTAATGGCACTGCAACCAAAACGAGATATATCAAAACACAAAATAACCACTACAAAATATGGTCGGACAAGATTTATAAGTTAAGACTTAATAATCAAATTTTATAACGTGAACTCTTACTTGTCGACAACATCCACCCATTCTCCATTTGCAATTCGGCGTTTAAGAGGGTCCATATAGTAGACTACCTCTGCGTCTGGATTGACAACTGTCAGGGTCCAGTGGTTGCTACAAAAAATAAACAGAGGTGCTTGTTAAATAGTAAAGCCTAAATTTGATGCTTTTTTGTCACTCAAACAACTTAAATATCATAAAAAAAAATTACATTTCTATTGAATTAAAATCAACCTAAAAATTATTTAAACTCACTATTTGTGAAAAATAATCTAAAATGTGATACTAGTAGAGTGTAATTTACTGTAATAAACATGATCAGGTATAACATCAAAAATTGAAGGCTCATACTGATAAAATTTAAATTCCAGTAAATAAATCAACTTTAAAACTGAACCTATACAATTATCATCAAATTTGAACTTGAAATATTATGAGGTTGAACTATACAATTTCCCCTGTCTGAGAAACAAACCTAACATCTAATAACAAAATCAATTAAATACTGTAAGCCATTTGATTACTTTTATATTAACTTCAAAACTGTCAAGGCATTTGATTACTGTTTATACTGAACCAATGCAATTAATATAAATTTCAACAAATATTATCGAGTTTAACTATACAATTGAACCCATTCCTTACAAAATTAAAGCTAAATTCTTGAAAAAATTAATAAAAAACTGGCAAGGCTTAACAGCTTAATAGCTTGGGATAGTAAAAATACTTACACATCATTGTACGGCAGGAGAAAATGCTGCCCTTTCCTAGAATCTTTAAATCTTGTACACAATTCACGCGACCTCTGCACTGCACTGCCACATCCAATGGCACCGATTGTGCCTGGATCTACAAAGCTAATCATGTTGACCATCTTATGCTTCTTCACATATTCATTCAAGAAGCTACAAATTAAATTAAGCAGTCCTTAGTAAAGATTGTCATATTTATTCCAAGGCTATATACTCCGAAAAAAAACTTTGAATGAAAAGCTTATGAATAAAAAGGCAAATGACAGAGCCGGCCATTTCACCGCCAGAGCACACTGCATGTATATCAGATAAGAACATGATTTGCTTCTTTGTAAAGCCAAATGCTTCTTTTCTTAGCTCAAAAGAAATTGTTCGGCCACCACTCAAGGCTTCCTTTGCCCATGTCCACAAACATTTCATTGTAGAAGGATAATTCGGACCAATTTGAACAACAAGCTCTGGTTCAACATCTTCAATTACTTTATACGTCTTCTTCATTTTCTTAGCACGGGCTTTCTTGGTTTTCTAAAATAATTGCAAATAAAAATAATTAAAAAAACAGACTAAACAAACACATAGTACATATATTAACCATACTAAAAAAGCATTCTGACCTTGGCGGCCAAAACATGAAAAGTACTGCTATTGTTTCCTGCAATTATCATGTTTCTCGGCCATGCAATAAAAGTTCCCATGGCTTCTTGAACAGTCAAAATTTCATCCCCGATAGGGAAGGGAATCTTAGCATCTCCTTGAATGACTTTAGTGATAGACACCCTTGCATTCTTTTCTCCAAGACTTACTCCATGGATAGTCTTCTCATGTCCTTCGGAAATGCGTACTTCATCAATTGTTGCACAAGCAACAATGTTGCTCAACGATCCAACAGCCAATCGGCATACAGAACCACCTGAAGAATCCACTTTCATTTCCTCAACAGCCCTTCCATTATCATCCTCACCTGCCACCTTTTTATTATCCTCAAGCTCCACCGCTAAATCCACAAACAAATTATCTATCAATGTCACATTTTTATGATCACCTACAGCCACATCCACATCCACATCAACCCCACCCTTAGAGTGACAGCTTGCCTGCTGGGAATTTGGTTTCGGACTACCATCATATTGTACACCATTTTTCGATGAATGTGCATTGTATTTTTCAAATTCAGCAGCCCAAAATGCATCTCTCTCTTTAATAATTTTTGGAGTCTCCTCTGCCATGTACTTTTGAATTGCCTCACGTACCCTTTCTTCCACTGTCCTCGCTTTTTTTTCCCTCGGAAGATCAAAATAAACCGACTGCTTCACATGAATTCCCTGACCACGTACTCTGCCTCCGTGCTCAGGCTTACCGAGCGCCATTGTTAACACATCATTAGTACCTTCAACTTTAAGCTTTCCTTCCTTAACCTCCTCCTTCATCTTTTTCTACAAAAAATTCAGTAACATTTTTCACCATAAGCACATACATCCTTTAAGCACATTCATCCTTTAATTAAAATATTACACAACTAACACCAATTTGTTTTTACTAGTTATAAGCACATTCATCCTTTAATATATTTAATTTAATAGATTCAATTGCAAGCACAAGAGACAACTTAGTTTACTTGGTGGTACAGGGGACCTAGTAAGTACATTCATTGACAAACTAATCCAAGGATAAAAAAATATTAAAATAAAATATTAACCAACACAGAATACAAAATCTAGACATTTAATATTATGAACCAATTTTCAATATAAACATGTGTATTTGACTCTCTTAGTGAACAGGGGATTATTAAAATATATAATTAACTACTAATATTAAATATGATACAATCAACATGCTACTAGCACTAAAGGCATACAAACAAATCCTAAGTTAAACTAGAGACCACTAATTCGAATTATACATTGTAATAGAAAAAGATAAACTATAGAAAGGCTTCATGTGTATATAATTTATTAAAATTTAACTTTTGAAACTTCAGTTCCTTATTAAAAAATACACAAATATGTGCATCAAATAGAATGGACAATTATATTAATAACTTACAATTTCCTTAGCTTTTTCTGCAACTTCATCATTTAAAAAATTACCATCTTCGTCCATCCTTGCTAGGATCCAAGTGTCCGACCGATCTACTTCCTCTGCATCTGGATGAGATTCAGTCTACATTTACATGTAAAGGATCACCTTAGTAATAACATAAACATGCTTGTAAAATTAATATGAAGCAAAAAATGTGCTTGTTATTTCATTTCACTAACCCATTCATTCTCGAGATTAGCATAACCTTTTCGAGACATTCGATGTGGATATTTACTCAGCTTCCTTCTTTCTTGTTGTTCTTTATGAATTTTCTTCATAAAAAGCAGCAATAAGGTTAGAAGATCATAACTAAGTAAATATTAAAATGAATAAAGCTAAGTAGAAATATACCAGAAACTCAGGCGACGTGCGGTCAGCAACAAATATGTCCCAGTGTGATTTTTCTATAAAAGTAAAATCTGCAGGAGGATGTGCAAAAAATTGAGGTTGATCCAGATAAGGAAGAATGTAGTACTTGGTCAGCCGACATTTAAATTCCCTCCATTTTGCCCCGGCCGATCTGAATACCAACTTTTTTGCAGACTCAGGTACAACATAAGCCATCTACGTACATATACCAACAAATTTAAAGTTAAAAGGTGCTAGTTAATGAAGAACAAATAATAAAAATAAAAGTTAAAATGATGGAAGTTATTTATATTCATTTTACCTGCACACAGTCCCAAATTTTTGTCTTTGTCTCTTTAGGAACACATTTCCAAGAATCATGCCAGATCGGGGTTTTGGTTCTTGCCAAAACTCCAATATATGATTGCATCTCTTTACCTTCTTCACCATATGGCTCTCCTTTTGCATTAAAAGACACAGTAAGTTTGATCCCTCGGATCTTGCGTTTCACAATTCGGTGCATCGTTACACAGCCTCGCTTCAATAGTTTTAGTCCTTGAGTATTGTCCGGTTTGGTAACAACTTTTTCTCGTTTTCTTTTCTTTGATATTTTCTTTTGTAAGTTTTCAGAAATGGCCTTCTTCACAGTTTTTGGGGGAGAACTCAATGGAGTGGAGGTCTCGCTATTCGTGGACTTTGTCTTTCTTAAAGCCCTTAGCACACTCATTGTCCTTGGATGGGGTGAAGATCGTGTCTTTTTGAACCCATTCCTGTGAGACGCTTTCTTTTTCAAATTTCCCTTATCTGCCTTGGTCTTCTTCTTAGGAGTAGCCATAACCTATGAAGTACACAAACAAGGAATAAGTACAACATTAACATGACAGTAAACTCAATAAAACTCAAAGACATTACAGGTAAAAGAACCTAAAAACAATAAAAGAATAACCATCTGAGATATCTTAACTTTCCCACTTAAAAGCGTATTATAAATTTTACTTAAAATGACACACTTTGAGTGCCTAAACTAACCAGAGATGTACACAAACAAACATTCAACCACCAATAAAATCTAGCTTATAATCGTACAACTTACGGCATGTGAATAAAGATAAATTATCCATTTATTATAGGACAGTAGCACAGGGCACATTCAACTAACTAATCGACTGCATAGTTATAACAAACAAACCAGTAATTTCATCTCAAAAATCAATAGAAACATGAAACAAAAAACAAGAAATTAGCACAGTTACAAGATTTCAAACAGAAATTAGCACCCTGTTAATATCCATTTGGAACAAAAAACAAGAGAATAGCAAGAACCGGGGGTTTCATCATGAGATAATTACAGTTTAAAACCAGGGGTTTCATCATCAACACTCAACACTCCACAATTGCATGCAAAATTTACATAATAAAACAAACCAAAGACACTCCACAATACCATCAAACATTGCATGCAACATTCCGCAAAGCAAAGACACTCCACAATACCATCAAACAGAGCATGCAACATTTAAATCTCATAAAATATAGAGTTAAAAATAAAAAACCCCAACATAAATTGAAGAGGGTTTTATAGTTCTAAAATAAATCAAAAAACCCCAAATAAATTGAATAGCATTTTAGAAACTTATTAAAAACATGTAAAAATAAAAAACCCCCAAATATAGATGAGGGATTTACGGTCTCTAATTGAATTAGAAACATACCAGTATAATCGAATGGAAGAAGAGGAAGAAGATTGTGTGAAGAAGAGGAAGAAGATTGTGTGAAGAAGAGGAAGAAGATTGTGTGAAGAAAATCGCCGTGAAGAAGAGTAACTGATGATGGGGAAGAAGGGGGTTGGGGAGTTATGACAAGGAGTAACTGATGGGGAAGAAGGAGGTTGGGGAGTAAAGTTTTTGGGGGGATATTTCGGGGGGATACTAAAAAATAAAGGGGAGAGATGAAATTTAAAAGAGAGGGAAAATGAAACAAATTCACTTCAAACCAACGGCCTAGATACAGATCTGGTTTAATCCAACGATCAACAAAATCTGTTATTATTTAATTTTTTTAAAACCTAAAAATCAAAAATTAAAATATATATAAATTATCCATATATTTGGAGATATAGTAACTGTTGTAAGATCAACTATCACATAACGGTTCTTACAGGATACCGTTATCGTATGCTACATTATTTAAATAGTAGTTGTGTAATGGTTTCTTACACACACCGTTGTCTCATATATTTTCCAACAAGAGTTTTTTGTCCTAAACCGTTGTCTATAATCTAAAACAAAAATAAGAATAATCTATTGTAAAACTTTTAATTTTTAAATGTTCGATGTTTGCGAGTGCACATATGTTGATAAAACATTTGACGTAATCCATAAAAGTTAAATTTTTGGTACCTTAAAAGTTCGATAATCTGATTCGAAGACTTCGATTATATCACTATAAACAAATAATAATAATAATTAAGAATATTACTATAAACAAACATAGATTACGCTGACAGAGACGTTTGTGAATAAAAATTTATTAAACAACTAATAATTAAGGATATTAAGTTTCTCTTTGTAAAATTTTAAAATAATTAAAGATGGAGTTGTAACTAGGGTGGAGCACGGTTTGGTTTGGGACATTTTTTGGCCAAAACTGAAACTAAAACCGTATGTCCTTAATTTTAATATTTAATAAATATAAGTTGAATTTACGACTTATAAGTTGATAAGTAAGTTATGTTTCAAGATGTCAATCTAATCAAAATTCATTAATTTTAATTAGATGTTGAATTGTTGCATTATGATTTTAGTGAAAATAAATGTAAAGCTATTTTATTGAAAGCTGAAAAAGACTTTCATTCATAAGAAAAAAGAATTACTATCGTTGGGATCTGATTCTGCAGTAGAATCAGATCCCAACGATAGTAATTCTTTTTTCTTATGAATGAAAGTCTTTTTCAACTTTTAATAAAATAGTTTTACATTTATTTTCACTAAAATTATAATTCAACAATTCAACATCTAATTAAAATTAATGAATTTTGATTAGATTGACATCTTGAAACATAACTTTATAAAATAAAGTTGATGAAGAAGAAAAAATCAAAATATATTCAGAACAAAGTATGTCATTACTAACATTTAACTTATCAGCTTATAAGTCGTAAATTCAACTTATAAGTAGGGTCGACTGATAAGGTGACTTATAAGGGGTTACGGTTACGATATAAGGATCACTAGGGGAGGAGAATTTATGATTATGCCTCATGAGTTAGAGTCTGTCCCTAAATGCGGTTTAGCTTGGTTCACGTGGTTTGCAGGCTATTGCGTGAACTCGTAGGGTTTACCCAGTGCGCACCTGAAGGGTAGCGGCTGCGGGTTACCTACAATAAAAAAAATTATTCGGGGTTAAGATAGGGTTTAAAGTATAATGTTTAGAATAATTGATGAATATGCTTAATAAGAAAGATTCAATTAATATAAAAACACATCGGAACATCTTTTTCTAGAAAAGGTATCAATATTGTATATGATAATCATATTCATATTCGAAGCACATCCATATGTTTGGATCATTGAAAGGGTGATTTAAACATCCGTATAATTGGATCGTCGAAAATATTTACAAATTTAGAAAATATCAATAAACATGGGATATCAACTCCAAAAAGTCGAACTTATCGCTAGTGAGTTATATGTAACAGTTTACAAACAACTATTTAATCTAGTGTTGGGCAATAGTTTTTCAAAAACACTATTATGTAAAACAATATATAGTTCGGAACTCCCAATTGTCGATACGATCAAGTTGTAAAAACAAATAACAAACTAAAGATAATTAGATGATTTATTTACCGATCGTTTAACACTAATAATATAAAAAATATTGAAATTGAAAATGATAATAAAGACATTCTAAACGATTCAAACTACACTAATATCTATTAAAGAACATCTTCACAATTTTTCATGTAATATAAATTCAATATTCTTATTACCGACATACTATTTCGTTAAAATAATTTGTGATTATTTATTTTTTAATAAATTATATAATTTATTCCTCTATATTAATTTATTCAAATACATAAAATCCAAATTATTGTGGTCCTAGAGAATAAATGAATTAATATTATTCAAAATATTTTAATTTATGAGCCATGTATTTTTTATATAATAATTTAGTTGAGACTTAAACATATTATTAATTACTTTTTATTTCAGACATATATTTGTTCAGACATATGTATCTGTCGGAACAAGAACACATTTATTTACTTGGTAGTTAGGCCGTTCATCCATGTCCATGTGCTCTCAAATCCATAATACTCTCAAATCTATGCTCAAATTCGTGCTAATACTCTCAGATCTATGCTCAAAATCGTGCTCATACCCTCAAGTCCTCAAATCTAGATATCAAATCCATGTCACATCAAGATTCCAAGACATCAAGATCTCGGGTTTTAAATTTATTTTCACACTTGAACAGGTAAGTACAGTCTTTTATGAAGTCGGGTTTATATGTAATCTCTTTTGAATTCATTTTGATGAATTCATTCTTTTGTGATTCTGAACTAGGGTTCATATTGATTTGGGGGAAATATAAAGACTTCACAATTCATTTTTAAGAAGCTATAAGGACAGGTAAGTACTTTAATTTATGCATTTGGGTTATATAAGTCCTCTGTTTTGAATTCATTTTGATGCCTTTTTTACTTCAATTAGGGTTCAGTTATAAAGATTTTGGGGAAATTTAAAGATTTCATAATTTAGTCTGAATTTGAGGTTCTATTCAGACTTTTAAAAGATGGATAGGTCATGGTTAAAAGCGGATAGAAGAACGAAAGAGTTCAAAAAAGGAGTGGAAGATTTGTTAATATTTGCATTTGAGAATGGTTATAATGCAGAAAAAATCAGTTGTCCATGTGTAAACTGCGCACATAGTAAATCATGGAGAGCGCAGATAGTTAAAAACCATCTTTTTCAAAATGGTATTGATCAAACTTATACACGTTGGATATGGCACGGGGAGAATAATTCTGTAGAAAGTTCTAATGAAACCGACACTTCGGAATCTATCAATCAAGGCACCTCAAGAATGGGTGAACATGACGAGGACGACGACGATGATATGTCTTCTGATGAAAGTTCTGACGAAACCGACACTTCTGATTTCATTAACCATGTTAAAGGTGAACATCAACCTCTTTATCCTGGATGTGGGAGGTACACTAAGATGAAAGCTCTGGTCCAGTTATATAACTTGAAAGTGAAGCATGGTATGTCTGATTCATGCTTTAGTGATATTCTGTTATTACTTGGCTCTTTACTTCCAGAAGGCAACAACATCCCTTCTTCCTTCAATGAAGCAAAAAAAACCATATGTGCATTAGGAATGGGGTATGAAAAGATACACGCATGTCCGAATAATTGTGTCTTATACCGTGGCGATTTAGATGAAGAACAAACTACTTGTCACGTATGTAAGGTCTCTAGATGGAAATTGAACAAAAAAGGAGATGAACTTGAAGGGGTCCCTGCTAAAGTTCTATGGTATTTCCCGCTGATACCAAGATTACGAAATTTATTCAATACACCTCACATTGCAAAGGACATGACGTGCATGACACCGAGCGACAAAAGGATGGTAAAATGAGGCATCCGGCTGATTCAATAACATGGAAGGATGTCGACCAAAAATGGCCTGATTTTGCATCAGAGACTAGGAACCTTCGATTAGCTTTATCTTCCGATGGTTTCAATCCTTTTCATGGAAACCGTACTGATTACTCAAGCTGGCCTGTTTTGCTATCAATTTATAACCTTCCTCCATGGCTTTGTATGAAGAGAAGGTATATTATGCTCTGCTTGTTAATATCTGGACCGACTGAGCCTGGAAATGATATCGACGTGTTCCTTCAACCACTAATAGAAGATCTGCAAGAGTTGTGGCATGGGAAACAAATGTACGACACTTATAAGAAAGAGTCTTTCATGCTTAGGGGCATTTTATTATGGACAATAAGTGATTATCCTGCCTTAGGGAACTTGTCAGGAAATGTTATTAAAGGGTATAATGCGTGTACTATTTGTATTGATGAAACGAAAGCTACTAGGTTGGTTAATTACCGTAAGATGGTGATTATGAGGCATCGAAGATGGTTGCCCCGTAATCATCCTTATAGAAGGCAGAAATCAGCTTTTGATAACACTGTGGAGAAGGGGGTCGCCCCTGTTCCATTAACCGGAGAAGAGGTTTTTCAAAGAGTACAGCATTTAAGGGCCCATGTATTTGGAAAGAAACAACGGCAACCACGATGGAAGAAAGGTGAACCTAGACCTGTTTGGAAAAAGGTTTCAATATTCTTCCAACTTGAGTATTGGGAATTTTGCCAGTTAGGCATGTTCTCGATGTGATGCACATCAAGAAAAATATATGCGAAGCCCTTGTTGGAACTTTACTAAATATTCCGGGGAAGACAAAAGATAGGGAATATGTTCGTCTTGATATGGCTGAAATGGGAATAAGAACGGAGCTGAGACCTAAGACTCCTGGAAAGAAAGAAAAGGTACCGTTGGCATCATGGAACTTAATGCATGCAGAAAAAAAAACAGTTTGCTCATCATTTCTTAAAATGAAGTTGGCAGATGGATTTTGTTCAAATATTAAGAATCTTGTAAACATGGAAAATCTTCGGCTTGTTGGAATGAAATCTCATGATTGTCACACGATATTGCATCATTTGCTTCCAATCTCAATTTGATCAGTATTACAAAAACAAGTCAGGTGCACAATTATTAGGTTTTGCCTTTTCTTCAAGGCAATTTGCAGTAAAGTGATCAATGTAGACAAGTTGGAAAAAATGCAGAGTGAGTTAGTGGAAACATTGTGCCAGCTTGAAAAGCACTTTCCCCCTTCGTTCTTTGATGTGATGATCCATCTCTCAGTTCATCTCGTGAGAGAGGTTAAACTTTGTGGGCCAATATTCCTTCATTGGATGTATCCCTTCGAGAGATATCTAAAAGCGTTTAAAGGATATGTACGGAACCCGGCTCATCCCGAAGGGTGTATTGCTGAGGCATACGTTGCCGAAGAGGCGGTGGAGTGTTTGGTGAATTTTGAAAAATCTACCGTAGGAGTGTCTCAAAATGCAAAGTATGAGCAGAATGCAAGACCTCTATCTGGTGCGACATTGACAAAGCCGAGCGATGAGGACTTGCATCTAGCACATTTGTGTTTTCTCCAAAATACAACTAACATTAGACCATATTTTGAGTAAGTTAGTGATATTTAAGTGTGTGTTATTTCATTATTTTATGCACTTTGATTAATATACTAAAGAAAGTGATTTTTCTCGCAGCGAGCATATGGCATCTTTGATGACAAGATACCAACAACATGAAAATGATGAAGTCTGGCTTAAAAACAAGCAAAATGCAGAATTTCATAAATGGTTCAGGAAAAAGGTATAATTGTTATTTGAATAAAAACATCATAAATAGGCCTAGTTTATATTTTTTCCTGGTAAATGTATAATTGTTAATTTGAATAAATTAGGTTTTGTAAATGATCCGTTCGTGCTAGGGAAACATGTTAAGCACGTTTGTTACATTGATGATCCTCTTGAAAAACATTGGTATGTCGTGTTGAAATTACCGGAAAAGAACTGTTATGAACAATGTGACGATGAAAATGATGGATCAGTAGAAATAGAACTTGAGAATGAGCTGCACTTGCCAATGTTTCCCAATGTTGACGAACTTGATGAGGAAAAAGCTAGTTATATGTGGGACGAAGATGAATGGATTCAACTCCCATGATGGTAAAAATTACCTTCTTTTAAGTTAAATTGTCTAGAAAATTACCCCAGCATGAGTTACCTCTCTGCCTTATATAATTTATTTATTCGTAAATCTTTTTTTATTTCTCGAATTATTATTTGCCAAAATTTGATAATTTTAATTAATCAGTGTCAATTACGATTACTGTTTTAATATATATGAAGTTAGCAGTTTTTTTAATTTTTATAAATGATTTATCATACTGGAATTTGTCATTTTCTAATTTATCGCTCCCTTTTTTCTTGATTGTTTGGACTGTCTGGCATTTATATGTTGGATTCAGTGTCATCTAATTATTGGACAGTAGTGTTGATGGGCCATAAACCCTGTTAATCTTAAATTTGTAACCATGTTCAGTTTTTTTATTTTTCTTTCAATGACCAATGTGATTATTGATCCGGATTTCATTGTTTCCCGTTTTTGCCCATTTTCGTGGAAAAGCCTGTTTGATTGCATTATTGGTTTTATGGACATGCCTAATTAAAACTGTTGGTCGCTTGTCAAGGTTTTGGTTGGAATTCTGATCGAATAAGGTGTTCATATATGATACCCTGCTTCTTCTCTGCCAACAACTTGTTACTGGGGGTGGAGGGTTACCAGCACCTTCTTCCACTGTCTTCAGCTGGAGGAATTTGGTCCAAGTCAACTGGTGACGATTAAAAAACGGGAACTTACTTCCAATGAAAAGACCCTGCTCTAGCTGCAGAAAAAGTCTAGAACACGGGTATTAGAAAGACACAGCGAGGAAGAAAATACTCAGTAATCATCTAACATCAACTCATCAAGTTTCTTCAAGAAATACTCTTGATATTTTACTTATTTATGAACTTTTATCAATTTGCTTACCTGGAATACATTTCTTTCACCCACAATTGCTCCATTGACAAACTTTGTGTTGTCTCTTGTTATATTAGCCTGTAAGAATGCCATTCGGTCAATGCCAGTGCCACTGAGGGTTGTCGGAGGTCCATCAGCACTTACGCCTCCACTTGGCAACACCCTTTGCTCAGCTGGACATATATTACTACTTTCATCTCGTGTTGTTATCTCTTCCATCACAATTCCATAAGTGAACTTGCTTTGACGAGTGAAATTCTGCAATAAGTAATTATTTGTTGGGTGTGATAAGTAAGCTTACATAACATCTTAATAAGTAATTTGGTTTATGAATTATCCAATTGAAATTAGTTGTTGACTTGAGGAAATATTCTGATTTGCCAACTTGATTGAGGGTTTTTTGCTAGTCTATATTGGTTGGATGATATTTTGTTAGGTAGTCATTGGTTGGCTACTTTTGGATTAATTTTCTGGGGATTTAATATATATACAACTCATTTTTTTCATTTTAACATTACTCAGAGACAACAGTTTATAGATAATCTATTAAACCATCTTCTACCTAGAGTTTAGACAACATGCATGAAGAACCAAACCATTGTGTGTTTAAGTTTCTAACAAGTTTTTTACATCTCAAACCGTTGTCTATTAGTTGATAGATGAAAAAAGTAAACTGCTGAGTTGTTAAAATTTTATGGGAGATTAAATTAAAATAGGAGGGAGAATGAAAAATAAATAATTCAAAACAACCTCTAAAAGTATCTTTTAAAGTGTGGTGTTTAGACAACGCGTTATAAATCCGTCGTGTAAATCTTATAAATATAATGCTTTAAAACACCATTATCTGTGGCCTTTCCTTTTAACAATGGTATAAACGCACAGTTGTTTGATTTTTAATGAGACAAGGGTAAGAATAAGCACTTGTCCAAATTACACAACATAAGCAGCAAAACCATCGTCTTAATCTGATAAATGGTTGTTATTTAACAACAGTTCTAGCGTGTTGTCTTAGTATTCTAAGACAACCTTTTAGTTTGCACACTGTTGTCTGATTCCATGGGAGGGCATAACAAAGACAACAGTTTTTGAACTAATAGATAACTATTGTCTGTCCTTAAGCTCACACAACTGTTTTTTTTTCAAAATCATTTCACCGTTGTTGTATTTTTTAGGACAACGGTATTTTTTTTAACCGTTGTCTTTCAACCGTTGTCTGATTGCATTTTTCTTGTAGTGATATGTTATAGACTAAATGCTACAAAAACACCTTAGTAGATTTGATTAAGTGTATTTGTAGCTTTCGACGGATGATCCTATCTGTCATCCGTTGAAAGAGTACCTTATGTATTAAGAAGTATTTTGTAGCACATTCCTCTGTATTGTAATGCCTTAAAGAATTAGAAGTTCAAGGACATTCTAAGTCATGTTGACTACAAGAATGATATGTAAAATAGGGTGGAAAATTATATATATTAGATGCCTTGTAATTTTACATAAGTAAAATTGAGTCAACTGCTATGGAAACACTTTGAACGGATGTTCTTCACAAGGCTTCGACGGATGACCCAAGTCAAATTTCGACGGATGACGAATTTCAAACAAGAGTTGATAGTGACATTACAATAACATGGGTTGATTACCCAGAAAAGGAATGTGGCAGCCTATAATTAGGTTTAAGAGGACAAAGAAGCATTTCAATTTCTATACTTACTTGAAGAAAACAAAGATACTGGATGGAGAAATGAAGAAGCATGTGATTAGACAAAGACACATTTTATTACTTTATCTTAATCACGTGTATCTTGGTAATATATAGACCAAGAGTAGCTAGTAGAAAATTAAGCAATCAACTAGAGAAATAGAAAAAGCTGTATCTGTGAAGAATTTCTCTGTTCCCTGTGATTCTACTTGTAAGCAGCTATGTACAATCTTTGTATAACAAAGTTCTCGAAATATATATATCTCTGGTGGATAAGTTCAATCCACCAGAAAGTTTTTTAATACTTGTGTTTAAATTACTTTATTTTTGAACACATCAATACTTTTACACCGTACTTTAGCATATTCAAACACTGTTATGTATATTTGTTAGAGAAGTTCTTAAAAGAAAGAAGAAACCAAGAATTACATTCAAACCCCCTTCTGTAATTCAACTGTTAGATTATCTGGGAATGACAATTGGTACTAGAGCAGGCTCTTGACATATTAAGAGTATAAAGATCAAAGAAACCAATAAGATGAGCATGAATGATGTTGGAGTAAAGTTCCTTTTCTTAGATAAAGACAATTATCACCATTGGAAGGTAAAAATGCACCTGCATCTCCTCTCTCAAGATGAAAGGTATGTTGATTGAATTGAGAAATGACCTCATATTCCTGTAATAGCTGCTATAGGCAATGAGCCAAGTGTCCAAACGCCACAATCAAAATAGACAGATGAAGACATTGAACAAGTGCACAAAGACAAGAAGGCTATGAATATTTTGTTCAACGGTCTTCATGGAAATATATTTGACAATATATAAATTTCAAGACTGCTAACGACATTTAGGATACAATTCAAATTATATATGATGAAACTGAGCAAGTGAGGGAAAACAAGATGCACTTCTAATTCAGTGGTATGAACATTTTCATCGTGAAGACAGTGAATCCTTAATTGACATCTTTATTAGATTTCAAAAACTACTAAATGCACTGAAGCTGGATGGAAGGGTTTTTTAGACAAAAGATTCAAACCTGAACTTCCTTAGATCTCTACCAAAAGAATGGAAGCCTATGACGGTCTCTCCCAGATATTCACAAGATTACAAGGAGTTTACCTTGGAGAGACTATATGAGATTCTAAAAACTTATAAACTTGAGTTAGAACAAGATGAGAATATAGAGAAAAGAAGGAAGAAGGGAGGATCTATAGCACTGTAGCTGAACAAGAGAGAGTGAAAGAGATGAAGGTTGAAGGTGTGGAATCTGCACCAAACTCTAGGGTTTGTAAAGGCAAAGGAAAGGGGTTAGTAGCTAAACATGAAAACCATCTTTGTTAAGATAAAATGGAGCATATAGATGAACATCTACCTTTCCTATCAAGAAGGTTTGCCAAGCTCAAATTTTAAAAAAAAATTGGAGCAGCCAAGCCAAATAGATCACGGTGGATAAATCCAAATTTAAATATTTCAAATGTGGCTTGAGTGGTCATTTTGCAAGTGAATACAGAAAGCCTGATTCTGAAAGATAGAAGTTTGAGCCTGTGGATTATAAAAATAAATATTTTGAATTGCTCAAAAAAAGGAAAGGGCTTTTTTGACTAAAGATAATGACTGGGCAGCTGATGGAGTAGATGAAGATGAAGAAACAAGTTATGTTAACCTAGCCCTGATGGCCATATCACATGAAGCAGAGGTCAGTTCTTCAAGCAATCAGGTAATCACCACTAATCTGGCACAGCTTTCTAAAGCTGAGTGTAATGATGCTATAAATGATATGTCTACAGAGTTATATAACTTGCGTGTTACACTTAAGTCTCTCACTAAAGAAAATACCAGAATTAAAGATAACAATCCGTTCTTAAGTGAGAGAAATGATGTGTTAGAAACTTAATTTATTGAGTTTGAGAAACTGAAAATAGAATGTAGAATTGGTAAGGAAGAATTAACTGAATCCTTAAGGAAAAAGGAAATTTTAAGAAAGTAACTTGAATGAGAAGAAGAGGTAATTAAGGCTTGGAAATCATCTAGAGATGTCCATACTCAAATTACCAAAGTTCAAGGTATAGAGTCTTTTTGTGAGGAAGCCTGCAAAAAGAGTAAAGATAAATTGGATCATAATTTGGTAGAAGGACTTTTGACAGATGTGGATTGAACGGATAATAAAGATTACCCATTGAGAGATAAAATGGAACCACATCCGTCGAGTGAAAGAAAACCTATAAGCAGAGCCAAGTTATCTAAACTCAATGAAAAATATGGATCAGTTTCCAAGAACTTTATTACAGGAGAATCAATTCAAATCAAGGAAAACTAGAGATTTAATGTGGGTCATCTGTCAATGAAACTACTGAATGACATATTGGAGAAAATTGAGGTTAAGGCAGTATCAAAAAAGAAAAATAACAGAAATGGGAAAGTGGGAATTAACAAACATAACAGCTACACACCTGATAAATGTGCACCTAGAAAAATCTGTGTTAAGTGCGGTAGTGTTAATCACTTTTCTGTTAATTACAAACTTGTTATGCCTGCTCCCACATCTGTTCCTCCCTAATTTCCCAGCATGCCCACAATACCTATGAATGTTATGCCTTCAAAAAAATTGAATGCACAATTTGCTAATATGCATTTGCACAAAATCCTTAATATGCTGCATTCAGTATGCCACAAATGCCATTTATCATGCCATATTGAAATACCATGTTTACACATAATATGCCACTTCATGTCACTCAACCTATGCATGACAGTTCTTCAAATATGAATAATTTTCAAAGCTCTACTCTAATGGCCAAGGTTGAATCTCATTCACCTAAGTCAAACGAGGACAAGCCTAAGAAACCTAAAACGAAGGCTAACAAGGCAGGACCCAAGAAAACTTGGGTACCAAAATTAACTTGATTTGATTTTGATGTGTTCAGGGAAACAGAAAGAACTTTTGATACTGGGATAGTGGTTGCTCAAGGCACATGACTGGAGATTCTACCCTGCTCACTGAGTTCAAGGAGAGAGCTGACCCAAGTATTACTCTTGGTGATTAAAATAAAGGGTGTACTGTGGGATATGGCTTGATTTCAAAAGATAATGTCATCATTGAAGAAGTTGCTCTAGTGGATGGACTCAAACATAATATTTTGAGTGTTAGCCAGCTATGTGATAAGGGCAATTTAGTAACATTCAATTCTAGAGCCTGTGTTCTTAAAAACAAGAAGGATAACAAAGTGGTTCTCACTAGCATGAGAAAAGGCTATGTGTATTTAGTTGACTTCAACTCATCAAGTGCAAATTATATTACTTATCTTTTTAGCAATGCAAGTCAAGATGAAAGTCGGCTATGACAAAAGAAGTTGTCCCATCTGAACTTCAAAATGATGAATGAATTAGTCAGGAAAGATCTTGCAAGAGGCACTCCTCAAGTTGATTTCTCAAAGGATGTACAATGTGATGCCTGTCAAAAAGAAAAACAGATCAAGGCATCATTCAAAAGGAAGCTTGAATCTACAATGAAGAACCTCTACAACTATTACACATGGATGTGTTTGGACCAATCAATGTCTTGTCAATCTCAAAGAAAAGATATTACCTAGTGATTGGAGATGATTTCTCAAAGTTCATTAGGACATAAAGATGAAGCTAGTGAAATCATAATCAATTATGTAAGGCAATTTAACAATCATCCTGATCTCAAAGTTAGAAGAATCATGAGTGACAATGGAACTGAGTTCAAGAATTCTGTTATGATGTTGTTTTGTGAAGAAAATGGAATCATTCATGAATTTTCAGCAGCTAGAACTCCACAACAAAATGGAGTGGTGGAAAGAAAGAACATATCTCTTATTGAAGCTGCTAGAAAAATGTTAGAAGAATCAAAGTTACCCACATACTTTTGGCAGAAGCTATAAATACTGCGTGCTATACTCAGAATATTTCTTTGGTCAATCAAACAAAATGCATGACTTCCTACCAATTGTTCAAGAACAGGAAGCCAACACTAAAGTTTCTTAATGTCTTTGGCTGCAAATGCTATATTCTAAGGAACCAAACTGAGCAACATGGAAAGTTTGATGCCATAACAGGCGAAGGTATTTTTGTTGGGTATGTAGTTGAAAAAGCATAAAGAGTCTACAATCTCAGAACCAACATTGTTATGGAATCTGTACATGTTATGTTTGATGATAAGAATATTGAAGGGCTGCAAGATGAAGGTTTCCATGAAAGTCTCAAATTTGACAATGTTAAGATGATTTGTGATGATAGTGAAGATGAAAGTGATCAAGAAATAATCTGTAAAGACAATGCAAAAAAGTCAGCAATAAATGAAGCCCATAATTCAACATCCGTCGAAAGACCAAGTGCATCATCCGTTGAGAGACAATCTGCATCATCTGTCGAGAGGCAAAGATCAACATCCGTTGAGCCACCAATAGGAGTTGAAAGTCAATAAAGATCACACTCAGAAAGGACCCCAACTTTAAGTCAAAGATCCACAAACTCAGGGGAAATTTTTTCTAATCAAAACTCAGTCATACATCAAGACAACTATGAGGCCTCTTCATCTAGAGCCAATCTACCATAATAAAGAAAATGGACTAGAGATCACCCATTTGAACTTATCATTGGTGATGCAACTTTTAGAGTGCAAACTAGAAAAGCAACCCAAGAAGAATTTCTATACAACAGCTTCTTGACATTGTTTGGAGTCGGTGTCTTACTTTTGTACTATTTCCGATGTCATCACTAAGCATCTAAACATACAGGGAAGAGAGAGAGAAAGAGAGAGCAATTACAAAACTGAAATAGAGAAAGAGAGACACAGAGAGAGCGAAGTCGGAAGAGAAGGAGTAAGGAGAGAGTCGGGAATGTTGGGCGGGGGATTGGGCCGATAATGTGCCTATATTTCAAAGAAAGTTAGAAACGTACTTTTGAAAATAAAAATTTAAAATAAAGTTTATTTGTAAAAAGTTCGATAAGTTGGTATAATTGCAAATAAATATATAAAAATTGGTATTTTTGACAAATTCCCTTTAAATTTCTTCTAAAACTATTTATTTCTAGAGTTAAACTTAATTAGTAATAAATTTAATTTAGATTTGTATTGATTCGGATTGTATTAGAATAAAAAAACTATTTTTTTTCTCTCCTTAATATATACAGATTTTAAGCAACAAGTTCTATCAAACCCTATCAATTTTTTAGAGTATGAAAAATAGAGGGAAAAATAAAGTTTTCTGGTACTAATACATCATCAATCCTTCAAAAAACGAGTATTAAGACAGATACGAAGGAGCGTAGATTACGATAAGATGATACCAGGTGAACTGTATGACTTTGAACTCCTAATATGTATATGATAAAATTGTTAATATTTATTAACATATATATTCTCATTTTTGTAGAGAGATTTTTTCATTGTATTAGATGCTCGAAACCATCACATAAAGTATCTGTACATGTGTGTTTTATAAAAAACAGACATGTTACTAAATAACTACGGGATAAAATTGGGTAAATTTTCTTTTCTCAAAACTGATAATCAAGAACACTTCTTAAAATAAAATGTATATAATCACTAAACTATTAGCATGAAAAGAGGTATATTTTAATAATAAATAATAATAAATTGGGATTTTGAAGATTAAAAATTGAAATAATCTTTGATCGTTATTTCATATGAAAAGTTAAGATCCCATTCCCGCTAAATGTTGAAATATTTTTATGGCAACTCTATACGGGAATTTTTCCTATAAGAGCTTTTACTTTCCACAAAGGTCAGTGTCGTATTTCGTAAGTCCGACATGCTCGTATAGTGACGTGGAACTGGAGATTTACTTATTTTGGAGATGTAATTGTAGTAAGGATATGGGAAGTTGTTCTATGGGAACGATATTTTCAAACTTAAGGGTACAAATGAAATAACCTAGGGTAAATGTGAAACTCTAGAAGATTTGTGCAGGAAGCAATATAGCTAATGAGGTATGTAAATTAATATTAAGTCAGGAGAATTTGGATAATAATATTTTTTGACTTCCAAAAAAAGGTAGATATACTAAAGTGAGCATTAGGGTTCATTCCCAGGTAGAAAAAATAATTTTGTGGGACCTTCACCCCACAAAGAGCGATATATATAAAATTATTGTATAATGGTATATGGTCACACGATTTATTTATGGCTCCTAGATTAAACTTCCTGAATAACTGATAGGTGCACACATATATGTTATTTTCTTAAAAGTAAACATGGTCTTTAAATTCTCATTTTACGGGGCGAACTTATTATCTAAATGTTTTCAAACTATTACATTCAAGGAATGAAACTCTTTATTAAACTTATTGAAGAACAACCGTCGTAAGTTTGCTTTTCCAGAATAACAAAAAACTAAATTTTCAGTATCCGGCCATTTTCGGCTTCCAATTAAAATTCTTAACCTGCCAAAATCTTATGCAATCGCAAACTCAAAACAAACTCTAAAATTTACATTAGTTATACCGTAAATCTGTACTAATTCACAATCAAAAGTAGATAGCAAATTAAAATTCAATTTACGAACACCCACAAACCAAATTCAGTTTACAAGCACAACTTGATTATCTTACAAATCAGGTTGCTGATTAACACAGTAGATATAACTAATTAAAATAAAATTACTGTAGTTAATGGAGGGAGTAACGATCAACATCTTTATCTTCATCTTCATCATTGTTGCTTCGGAAGTTATTGCCATTCAATGGTGCGTTGTCAATTCTAGTACCCTGCATTAAAAAATATATAATATCTGTAAAGTGCAATTAACTTGATACCGAATAACATAAACTTTTATCAAATTGCAGCATTTGCATGACATAGGCACTCAATAACAGAAACTTTTACAAAAACTTCTCAAGCTCCCCCAAATCGATAACCTTGCTCCATAGAGCTCTAAGGCAGGCACTCAATTTCATCAAAGGTACTGCAACCTCAGCCTTTGTAGTTTTTTTGATGGCAAACTGCAACAAGTAGTGGAGTATGAATTGAGCATCATGGCTCTGATACCCCACTACTTTCCTCTCCTTTATGTGCACGTACATTTCTCCCTATGTTGGAGGCACAACCGTACGACAGTTTAGTGTTTTCCAATACTGAAGAAAAGATCTCCTTCTCTTTGTTCGACAAGTCAAAGATTGCTGCTCGTATTTCATGGTGTGCTCCATCTTCTGATAGAACAGGATGGAGGGGTTTTCTAATTCCCATTTCTTGTAAATCTTTACGAGCGGCAACATGATCTTTTGTCTTGCCACTTATATTGAGTAAAGTGCCCAATATGTTATCGCAAACATTTTTTTCTATGTGCATGGTGTCAAGGTTATATCGAAGTGGATTATGCTTCCAATAAGGTAAATAAAAAAAATTGACTTCTTTTTAAAAGGGCCCTCAGTTTTACTCTTTGCCTTTTTGTTCTGCAGGCCGAATTGGTTTACATACCCAGACAACAACTCTTCAATGTCAGTTCCCGTTAAAATTGAAGGACACTGCCCCATTTCAATTGCGCCATTAAACCTTTTAGTATCCATTCTCTACTTGTGTGCAGAAGGAAGAAACTTTCGGTGGTTCATATAGCACATTTTCTTGCTATGTTTCAAATAAAGTGATGAAGTTTCATAATGGCAGACAGGACACCCTAGTTTGCCTTTTGTGCTCCAGCCGGACAACATAGCATATCCCGGGAAATCGCTAATAGTCCATAGCACTCTAGCACGTAAATTAAAATCTTCATCAGCCAAGACATCATAAGTATTAACGCCGACCTCCCATAATTCTTTTAACTCGGCAATTAAAGGTTGCATGAACACATCAATACTATTCTTTGGTGAATCTGGACCAGATATTAGTGTCGAAAGAATTAGATTTTCTTGTTTCATGCATAGCCAAGGTGGGAGGTTGTAATTGACCAATACAATTGGCCAGGTACTGTGACTTAGGTTCATTGAACGATAGGGGTTGAATCCATCTGAGGCTACTCCTAAACTAACATTCCGATTTTCTAATGAAAAATCAGGATAATCAGCATATATCATCTTCCAAGCCTCTGTATCAGCCGGATGTCTTACTTTTCCATCCTGTTGACGTCCCACATCGTGCCATTTCATTAGTTTTGAATATTCCTTGCACATGTATAGCCTCTGCAATCTCGGCTTTGGAGGGAAGTACCTCATCACATTAGCTGGCACTTTGTGTATAACCTGCCCCGGATCACTAGCATCATTGCCTTTATTTTCCGGTAACACCCACCTAGAAACACAACAATTATCGCATTTTTCTTTGTCTTTATTTTCTCCCCAGTATAACATGCAATTATTTCGGCATGCATGTATTTTTTCATAGTATAAGCCTAAATCCTTGATCATATTTTTTGCAGCATTCAAAGACAAAGGTATTTGGGTATCAGGAAAGGCGTCTCTTATTAACTCCAGCAATTCCCCAAAGGCAGACTCAGAAATTCCATGAGTACACTTTAAATGATAAAGTTTGATCAGGAAACTTTGTGGTTTTTCAACAACATTTAGGTGGTTCTCAGCAACATTTCGGTGGTTCGGGTTCTCTGCAACGGAGTTAGGGCGTGCAATTAGGGTTTCAGAATTTTAGGGTTTCGATTGGAGCTAGCAATTAGGGTTCAGAGCTGCTTTGTGGTTTCAATTTTGGACCAAGGTAACCTCTAATTGAACTTTATTTTTGATTTTATGTATTTATCCCTGCTTATTTAATATTTTAATATGTGTCTGTGTTTAATATGTTGTAAATTGAAGTAAAAAATTTAATAAAAATGAAAGCATGGATAAAAATAGGGAATGAGATGTAGGAAATTATTAGTTTATCTAGTATCACTGCAGTATAGTGCACAGAGAGGATTACACGGGCTTTTTTAGGTAGACTTATAATCTTTTAACTTCGCTGGCTATATTATACAGTGTACTAATGGAAGATGATTATAGTAGCTGGATGGGATTTCCAAAATCTAGTAAAGAATATGTACGAGGGATAAAGGCATTTTTGGAAAATTTATTTCCAATTCATGCTAAAGGAGAAGAAATGAAGTGCCCCTGCAAAGTATATGTCAACCGTTATTGGCACACTCAAACAGTTATCTATGATCATCTCATATGTAGTGGCCTTTCTCCACTACATATGAAATGGATTTGCGAGGTATCACATACCAAAGTAGACGGTAGTACTGACTCCATGGATTCGGGGACGGGGATGGATTTCGAAGATAATTTAGAAATGTTCAATTGTACAGGTAAAAAGTTTCGAGATTTAGAAAATGACTATGAAAGTCTAACAAATGCAGAGGCTAGAAAGTTTTATGGCCATGTTAGGGAGGGTAAATAACCACTATACCCCGGATCCACTAAATTCTCTCGGTTAAGTTTCCTGATCAAACTTTATCATTTAAAGTGTGCTCATGGAATTTCCGAGTCCGCCTTTGGGGAATTGCTGGAGTTAATAAGAGACGCCTTTCCTGATGCCCAAATACCTTTGTCTTTGAATGCTGCAAAAAATATGATCAAAGATTTAGGCTTACACTATGAAAAAATACATGCATGCCGAAATAATTGCATGTTGTACTGGGGAGAAAATAAAGACAAAGAAAAATGCGATAATTGTGGTGTTTCTAGGTGGGTGTTACCGGAAAAAAAGGCAATGATGCTAGTGATCCGGGGCAGGTTATGCACAAAGTGCCAGCTAATGTGATGAGGTACTTCCCTCTAAAGCCGAGATTGCAGAGGCTATATATATGCAAGGAATATTCGAAACTAATGAAATGGCACGATGTGGGACATCAACAGGATGGAAAAGTAAGACATCCGGCTGATACAGAGGCTTGGAAGATGATAGATACTGACTATCCTGATTTTTCATTTGAAAATTGGAATGTTAGTTTAGGAGTAGCCTCAGATGGATTCAACCCCTATCGTTCAATGAACCTAAGTCACAGTACCTGGCCAATTGTATTGGTCAATTGCAACCTCCCACCTTGGCTATGCATGAAACAAGAAATTCTAATTCTTTCGACACTAATATCTGGTCTAGATTCACCAAAGAATAGTATTAATGTGTTCATGCAACCTTTAATTGCCGAGTTAAAAGAATTATGGGAGGTCGGCGGTAATACTTATGATGCCTTGGCTGATGAAGATTTTAATTTACGTGCTAGAGTGCTATGGACTATTAGCGATTTCCCGGGATATGCTATGTTGTCCGGCTGGAGCATAAAAGGCAAACTAGGTGTCCTGTCTGCCATTATGAAACTTCATCACTTTATTTAAAGCATAGCAAGAAAATGTGCTATATGAACCACCAAAAGTTTCTTCCTTCTGCACACAAGTGGAGAATAGATACTAAAAGGTTTAATGGCACAATTGAAATGGGGCAGTGTCCTTCAGTTTTAACGGGAACTGACATTGAAGAGTTGTTGTCTGGGTATGTAAACCAATTCGGCCTGCAGAACAAAAAGGCAAAGAGTAAAACTGAGGGCCCTTTTAAAAAGAAGTCAATTTTTTTTATTTACCTTATTGGAAGCATAATCCACTTCGACTTAACCTTGACGCCATGCATATAGAAAAAAATCTTTGCGATAACATATTGGGCACTTTACTCAATATAAGTGGCAAGACAAAAGATCATGTTGCCGCTCGTAAAGATTTACAAGAAATGGGAATTAGAAAACCCCTCCATCCTGTTCTATCAGAAGATGGAGCACACCATGAAATACGAGCAACAATCTTTGACTTGTCGAACAAAGAGAAGGAGATCTTTTGTTCAGTGTTGGAAAACACTAAACTGCCGATACTCCACTACTTGTTGCAGTTTGCCATCAAAAAAACTATAAAGGATGAGGTTGCAGTACCTTTGATGAAATTGAGTGCCTGCCTTAGAGCTCTATGGAGCAAGGTTATCGATTTGGAGGAGCTTGAGAAGTTTTTGTAAAAGTTTCTGTTATTGAGTGCAATATTTGAATAACATATACCCACATATACCAAATTGCAGCATTTGCATGAGAACTTTTACCAAATTGCAACATTTGCATGACATAGGCACCAAATTTCTGTTATTGATGCCTGCCTTAGGTCACTACATAACTGTAAAGCCACATATACCCCCATATACAAAAAAATTGCTTAAAATAGTAAATCTTATTAGAACATAGGGTGATCAGGAGTTGTTCAATGTAGCTATTAAAACAATGATAAATGGATTCAAAACAAACCATCTTAGCTCGGCCTTTGGTAATCTGAAATTGTTGCTATGCATTTTTCCTCTTGAAAGCATGTATCTTCTTACGCTTATCGGCTTTCTATCGATAATAAAATATTAAGCGAAAATTGTGCACGACTTAAGTAAAGCACGACAATGAAAGTAAAGAAAAGAGGGGAACTTCAGTGTTAATAGACAGAAATATGGGCAACAGCTGCCTAGGTGAAAAAGACCCCTTCAACTTGACATAGCAGTTCCAACAATGTACAAGGAGTGATACATAAGCATGAAACGGAGCACTATGAATACCTCAGTTATAATTTGAGCTTGCTTAGCTAGTCCTCACTAAAAGAATAATGATTTGCTCCAAAAGCTTCACATATTTTTAGGATTTTATTCTTTTCTTTTCCTCGGAGACGAAGACCGCAAATATATTTTTCTCAACCTGAATGATATTTCACCATCAGGAAGTCAATATTATTATATACGACTCGTATGTATATAAAAAATGATGCAAGCAATAACAATTATAGGTAAAAAAAACTGAATAGTTAATGAAAGGACTACATATATGTTAAGCAATTTCTCTACGAAATAAACTTTTCAGTTTTCACTACATCATCTCAAGTGAATATAATCAACAAAATCCAGAGGTATCAACCTTTTCCCCAGAAACAGGATCAATGATTGGGTGCCCGACAACAGCCTGCTTCAAGTACACATTACCCCCGGTAGCACGAAATAAAATCCTTTCAAATGACATAGATTTCGCTTTAGGGACAAGACCGCTTATAAAACCCAATTTAACTTTTGCAGAGCACGATATATGATGCGAGGTATGATAGAAAATGGGGCAAGACAAGGTGTAAGAGAATGTGTTGAGCAGCATGCTACTTTGTTGGCTCAAAATGTACGCTTAGTTGATCCTATGGACATTGCTTCTGACAAGGAACAAGTTTTAGCATCACTACAGGTGGAGCCACAGTCGGACTCTCGAAACTGGGTATCCAGTGTTTTGCTAATTTTACGACAACATCTACCATTTTTATGGGGTTTTATCTGCTTTTGCACCTATGCTTAACCATATCTAATGTGGCGCCCTCCAAACCCGGGTCAGAAGTTTGGGGTCCACAACACAAACACAATATATCAACCTATATAAAAAATATTATTTATAATGACCCTGCTTCACAAAACCACGGATCGCAACAGGTTAAAGTATGAAATCAAGCCACAACCTTAATTATTACATCGTACCAAATCCCAACTAATTTAACTTATAATTGAAAATAAAATCATTCTTACAATCTGACTATCTCTTTACTGCATGAAACTTCTGCTAGCTCGATCCAACTCGACTGGAACCTTAGCCTGCACTTTGGACTGAGGAACTTCACTATCATCCATATTCTTTTCAACTGTAAAATATATAAAAGAATTGCAAGGGTGAGATATCTAGCTCAACAAGTCATGATAACGATAACTGAGGTTAAACCATGATCAAATGAGATGATTCAAAGGAATCAAGTTTCTTTTTAACTATTCATTAGAATTGGATATTCATTTTAAGTTCTAAAAACTAAGGTTAGGCTGCTGATCAGTCACGCACTAACCCGAGCAAGCACACAACACTGCTCTAATTACTGGATCCAAGGCACACATTGGCCTAGCTTGACCATTGGTATGGTCTGACCACGAATCTGGTCCACATATATAAAAACTATCCAATCCGAAAGCAATTCAATATGATAAACAATATAATTCAATAAAACAAGATCATAATCAATGATGGTTAAACACTTGAATAAAAACATAAGGAAACTCATGGATATCTCAAGGGTATATCAGGGTATGTATATGAAACGGTTTTCAATTTGTAGAAGGGTCAGGTATTAGACCAGAAATGATTTTTTAGGATATGGTTCTTTGATGTTATAAAGAATGATTGGAGTATAAAAGTTTCTGTGTTTTCAAATCATTTTCTTTCAGTGTTTGGTGTTTGGTAGTTATTCCTTTGAAGAGTAGTATTATATTTGTATGGTTTAGTGTTTGAGGATCAACAAAAGATGGTTTTACAAAGAATAAGGCTTATGGCTCAAGATCAAGAAAGATCAGGGTTCAAGGGTAAATTCTTTATATCACTTGTTATATAAAACATGGGTTATTTTGAATAGTAGCGACATGTTATGAAACAGTTCAAAAATATATTTGCAATATATCTTGAAGAAAAGTTCAGAAGTACTTGCCTTACAAGGCTTTACAACTATTACTGATCAACTCTGAGCCGACTCTGCTGCTCAGGCTCTAACGTCCAACCACTAGATCTCATTGGATTCGACTTCGACACTCAGATCTTTCTGTTGAAACTCTATTGGGATCGTCGACTGATTGCTAGGTTATCTTTAGTCTATCATCCACTTTCAGTGTTCCCGACTATAACCTATAGGGTCGAAATACCCTATGTTAGACGTCTAGGTATGCTTGACATATCCTCAATACTAATTTTTACTCAACGGTATTCAAACCCGACTCGTAATTATATGGATTATAATATAACAACACACCCAACAGTCAGGGTTCACATTCTCGAGAAATCGGTCTGGTGTTCGCTTTCCGAAAATACGTATACTTGTAATTTCACAAAATCAGGGTTATGGATTTTAGCAAATCATTTCATCACATCGTGCAATCAAGTTCCATATAGATCACATATATATATCTATATAACCATTTGACATCGTGATAATCATCGGATACGTTTCCGTATTTACGGAGTTCAATTTCCCGGAAATCGGACAGCGTTCCCTTTGTTTATCGGACTACCCGTCGACCCATCATCGACGTCATTTCATCACAACCATCCATAATCACAATAACCAACATCCCTAATTTCCCAGTCACCAATTCAATACTATTATTAATTATTATTCACATTTTACATTTATTTATTTTTTAAAAATTAGGACTCAGAATAAATTCATCACCGTCCACCGTCAACTCAACGATGTTCATCGCTGACAGCGGCAGAATCAGTCGGTGCCCGAATAATTCAGGTGTCCAGGCTGATTCCACCGATTATCCAATAATTTTGCATCGAATAATTATTTAATTTCACGAAACCCATCAATAATTTCTGTAGAAAAGCAAACAAATTATATAATTAAATAATTTCCACATAGGCGCGTGCAAACGCACGCACAACACACCCAGTAACCGGAACCACAACAATAGCCAGCAACCAGCCAGAAAACACAAACACAAAACACAATCCTCACACACCAACGAATTAAACACAGGCCACACACAGTATATACAACGTATATATACATGTAATACACACCCGCGAAAGAACACGCACAGGGGAAGGAAGAAAAGGACGACCAGTCGCCGGAATAACCAGGGACGGCGGCATAACATCAGAAAAAGAAACAATAGCCGGCGATTCATCACCGAGAGGAGAATCGAAAAGGTACAGGAAGAAGGAGGTTATACATATATGTATGTATCTACCCTTTAATGGAGAAAAGGGTAGAAAAAGTAAAGAAATTCATGTTTTGTTAAAAAAAATAGAACAATACTCTTCTGCCTTTGCCGAATACAAAGCCGCGTGTCCTATTAATTGGACACGTGTCTCTTTCATTGAATTGCAAGCACGATTCCGAACATTTTAATATTTTAACGTATCACGTTACCAATAATTATTGATTGATATAAAAGAAAAATAAGCTAAGAAAAATACCCAAACTAATAAAATAAAATTTTCATAATTTTTAAAACATTTTTGAAATGCAACTCGTATCCGTATTTCACAATTAACGAACCAAGCTGTACTTAAAAGAAATTCAAAAAATCACGAAAATAGTCTTAAAATATTACAAATATCCCGAAGTTTACAAAAACATAAATTTCGTAATTTTAAAATAATTTTTGAAAGGCAGTTTATACTCGTTTTTAGCAATTAAACGAATCGACATGTCGGTGAAATTAATCCCGAAAATTTCCAAGATAATTTTAAAATTCTTGAAATATTTCAAACTTAAATAAATATGAGTTTCATAATTTTCGAAGAATTCTGGAATTAATTACAGATTTTACAATTAAATATAATCAGAAAATCGTTTAAAGATAAATAATTAATAAAATATTGATTTCTCAGTTTTATAAAACCCTAAAAATAATTAATGTAATTATAAAACCATAAAAACAATTTTAGAGACATTCCAAATATTTATGCAAATAAATTTACAATAAATCCACTTTTGAAATTAGAAATAAATCAATACAACTCCATAGTTAATCCCGCGGACAACCCGGTACACCATAAATCACACCTAGATAATAATCAAACAACAGATAGCGATCAAAACCAGTACACATATTTTATTTATTTAGTAATTTCCATAACCATATTTTTAAATAATTTAAAAATACACGAGTCGTTATATCCTTTCCCCCTTAAAAAGATTCTGTCCTTAGAATCTGGTTTAACTAAATAAGTGAGGATATTTGTTAAGCATATCTGACTTTAGTTTCCAGGTAGACTCTTCTACTCGAGGATTTCAAACATACTTATTATAGATATATCCTCATTTCCAAGGATTTGCCTTTAACGATCAAAAATTTGGATCGATTACTATATGCTTTACAGACTTGGACCAGAGCCCATTGGATCCTGATCAATCACTTGGTTCGAATCAGACACTTATCACTTTAACATTGACACGCAGAACACACTATTTGTACACACTGTTGTGACGGTCACATCAACTCATAGGCATCTTTATCTATATTTATCAACACTTCGAATGGTTTACTAATTTTAGGACTTAACCTGTCCCTTTTTACTCAAACTTATCCAGTCTCTGTCAAGAAGAAACTTGTGCTAACACTACTGGTCCTATTTCTATACTCCTTTTCTCTCTCGATACAATCTCGCCTTCTTTCTTTGTCTACTCCGAGCTGTTTTAACCAATAGAACTACGCTCTTGGGGTGCCGATTTAACTTAGGATTTAATAACTTAGGGTTTAACAAATTTCTTTCTCCCACTTTATTCTAATAGAAATGGGAACCTACACTTGCATTCTCACGAAGCTTGATACAGGGGCATTCCAAAACTGACATTGCTGATAAATGATCATTCCAGTCTTTCCTTAAAACTTCACCTCTCCACATATCTTACATTTCCTAAATCATTTATGTACTTTGACTCTCCACATAAGAATGTTAGACGATGTTTTTTTTTTAACTTGGTTTCTAAACGTTTAAGCATCTCTTATTCTTTTTCATCAATTAAGGCTGAAAAGTAGTCTCATATATTCACGTATTATCACCTTTAAGTATTTAAACTCCAGATTCCACTCTTTCCAATTCGTCTATTAGCTCCTCGGTGGTCTTAATTACATCCAATCTTCCCTGTCGGCATAATGCATCCATTACCATACAGTTTTATTTAGGTAGTTGTTAATGGATTAATTCAGAATCTCTTGTTAACCCTTGTCAAAATTTCATTCTTGAAGACTCAACGCATAGTTACTTTCCTTCTGATCCTTGGAGAGAAATTCTTGGGCATTCCACACAGACTTTCTTATTCTTTGAGTAGCTGAGGATGTTATCAATAAATACAGTTTGCTTATCCAAGCACTCCTTATACACCACGTTCCTTAATTCCTTATAATCACCTGATGCACTCATCATTTCACATAATATCACCCGAGCTCGCAATGCTCTTAACTCACCTTAATCGTAATCTCTGAAATTTTCTTAGGTTGGATCTTAAGTTATTCCTCGAGATATAATAGATTGATTGAATTAGGTCTCGTAGGAAATTAATTCTTTATAGGGGTCACTTATTCTTATTCGTTGTTTTGTTAAACTCCCACTTTACGATTCGCCTCTTGTAAAGTCACTTCCTGGATCTGCTTTATCCACTAGGCGTTCCAATATTTCGTTTTTAACTCTTTGACCTATCCAACACCTCCTGATCTATCTTGAAATTTCCTTTTTATACTTGTTTATCACTATTTTTCTTTAAACTTCCATATATCTTGACATCTCTTCAATAACTTAAATACTTAATATTGTGAATTCCCTGTGGGATCTCATTTCTTAATTCTTCTACTTGTAGCATCCAAGTGCTGGAAGAAAATCTGGAGATATCGTGATCGTTCTCCTGGGCGTATAAATTTTTGTTTTCTAACTACTAACATCGTAATCCATTATTCTCTCTTGACATCTTATTTTTCCCTTCACAAATTCAATTGAAAGGTTACACTATCCATCTTCTTCCTTTTGGATTATGAATTTTAGCTTTCAATTCCAACTTTCAGAATTCTATAGTTAATTCCTCTGGTATAGTTTCTATGTCCGTTATTACTTTCCTCTATCTTTGCTTTTCCTCGTGAACACATACTTCAACCTCTTATGGCCCGTATAGATCTTACACCTTTCTCCATACATATCATGTTTCCCAAATCCTTCAAAATGAATATTATTACTGTTAATCCCAAATTATCGGTAGGATACTTCTGCTAATAAGGTTTCGGTTGTTTGGATGCATATACAATAACTCTATTGTGCTGCATCAACACACATCCTAGTTCCTAATGAGAAGCATTAATATACACTACCAAACCTCCTTGATATATATATATATATATATATTTTTAATGATAAAACAGGTGCTGTAACCATTCTTTCACTTAACCCTGTAAAACTTTCTTTACCCTTCTTTACTTCATATAAACTTCGTACTTTTGTGAGTGTTTCTGGTCTCTTTTCATTCATAGTAACTTTAACTTCTGCTGAATCTCTTTCGATCTTTTCTACATTGACTATTTATGCTAAGAACTATATTTTATACAACTTCTTTCTTCTCCAACTTCCCAGTTATCATTAAATGCTTCGCATGGTCCTCCGTTGACTTTAAGTATCACAACTATAGCTTACTCGGATATTCCTTAAAGGTGTTGTCCATCTAGTTCAAATATTACTGGTATATTGGTTAATATAGATGACAACATGAGAACAGTACTTAGTTATGAAAATTATCCTTGATACATCCATAGGTTTAATCTTCAATTTGTGAAATATCAAGTCTTAAATCAGTCTTATAAAAGTATTTTACTTCCTTCGTTTGATCAAACAAATCATTGGGTCAAGGTAATAGATACTTGCTCTTGATAGTAAACTTGTTGAGCTCTTGCTAGTCGACGCATAATCTCATACTTCCATTTTCTTATTCACAGTTAGTACCGGTGCACCTCATGGGGTACACCAGGTCTAATCGCTTCTCCTTCTAGCATTTCTTGCATTTACTTTGCTAACTCCTTCACATTAACTGGCGCCATTCTGTGCGAAGCCTTGGACACTGGCTTCATTTCAGGTGCTAAATCAGTCACGAACTCAATTTCTATATCCGAAGGAAATGTTGATAACTCATCCAAAAACATATCTTGAAATTCCTTAATTACTTATAAAAATCTTCATACTTTGTTTGCTTCCGACTTTTATGTATTCCACATTCACCATAATGCTCATATCTTGATCACCGTAATTATCATTAGCAAATTTGTTACCTTCTTTTATCTTCTGAACCTCCTCACCTTCTCATTTGGCATCCTCAGAATTATCTTTTCGTCACGACGGTCTATCTGGACATCACGCTTTAGTAGTCAATCCATTCCTTAGAATAATATCAAATCCTCTTACCTCCCAGGATATCAATTCTTCACAACTTATTGCCAGGAATTTCAATTTCACCATTGGTACTTACTTACTTTAACAACTACACGTTCTTGACTTGCTAGTCATTTAATCACAATCTTATCAATTCAACAGGGTAATTCATCTCATCTACAAAACCTTGAGAGATAAACAATTAAGTTTCTCTCACATCTTTTAATACTTTAACATATAAGGTATTCACCTTGATTATCCATATCATCATGTCCGTATTCCGTACAACATATTTCATCGGAAAATCGCGTATTCTCGTTCTCGAAAACATATTCCTTATTGGAGTAGATTCCCTTGATTCTTAGCGGATTCTTCAGTGGGACTAGTAATTTGTAATTCTCGCCAGGTGCCCTTATTTCCTTCCCAAGCAGAAAACGTAGATGGAATTTCATCCGCTTAATTCAGGATACGTTGATTTCTGCTTGAAAACCTCTTGCAAAGAACGACAATACAACGAAGCAACTAGAAGGATTCACAATTCAACAAAATTGAAAGTTGAAAAGAAAGAAGAAACAAGGATTTGAATATGAATGAGACAACCAAATTGGTACTTAAGATGGCCAGTCTTTCATACCATATGGCATACAACACATGATTAGGTGGCGTCCCACCCGACTCTTCGTCATTCTGACAAAGTGTCTTACCATAACACTGTTTGTCCCAATCAGAAAGCAAAATTTGAGGGAAGCCAATAAATTTGAAAGGAATGGAATATCTTTCTTTCTAATATCATCATAAAGAATTAAGAAAAGAAGTTCATACATTTTTAGGAATTAAAAAGGAATATACACTGTAATGTTGAAGACAAAAATGATACCATTGGTCACCATCCCCATTTCACTTGTGTTCATATTTCGAGCTTGCTCGATCATTTCCCAATTATATCATATAACCACTTTAGAAGTATGATAAAATGTCTTTGCAACTAAGCATTATGGTAGATTCTTACTTGTCAAGCCTCGCGTCTGTAACGTCGCACCTACACGTATAATACTTTAACAACTCGATCATAATGGCGTTCTTATCTGATAACTTCGAGCTTCCTCTTTTAATTTAGAATAACCACGAACCATACGATATAACGACCCTTTTGTTAATAATATTCTGCTTTTAGAGAGGTCTAGAAATCTTTCCAATCTTCTGCGATCACGCTCCGACTTCTGCTAAATCAATGAATTCTTCGAACTCTGATAGTCCTAATAATTGAATGTATAGTTACTCCGTACGCTGATTCTATTTTAAATTTTATCAAACAATACTTGCACCTTACTGTTAGGAATAATCAACTTCTTCATAATCGCAGGTTACTTTGTTCTTGGAATTAGCAATACTAGGTCTGAAACAGCATCTTTCCAGGTAATCCAGGCTTTCTAACAAACAAGAAACTCAAGTAGTAACTCGACAACCAATGTTTAAAAATCATTTTATTCAAAAAGGCTTCTAGAAATTTGTAAAGAAAAATCTTTTTTTTCGAAAACTTGTTTTAAAAAGTTTGGAAAATCACAAACCTGGTTGTCTCTACTATATGAGTTGTTATCCTTCCGACCTATAACAAGGTACCAAACTCATGGAACGATCATATAAAGGTCCATTCACTTCAATCTACCTTTTGTCCTTCATCGTGTCCACTTACCTTCCTTAATCGACAAAACTTTAATTGTTGTCGCACATTATCTTATTCGTAGTTTCACATCAAAGCTCCCATACTGGTAATACTCCCGACATTATCGTTACAGTAGCTAAATGGAACAGACTATCCAATAGTCCACAAGTCTATTTCATAGAACAAAGTTTACTCGTATCACATCACTACTTTACATATCACATTTATCATAACACCATCATTTAATTTCATAAAAATCCCAGGTTTATACTTTTCTCTCTTATTCGTTCAAAATTCATCTAGTTCATCCCATTATTATTCACGGGTGGCTTAGTCACTAATGACTTCTTTTAACCCGATAACAGCTATCCTCTGAAACATTTAAATCTCTTCTTTTTTTTCTCTAAACTTCTTCTCACCTTTATTTATATTTCAAGCGCTCACCAGGTACTATAACTCTCGAATCCCTCCTCATAGATACAATCGCTTCATAGGAAAATTTTTAAACTGGGGGTATAGAACAGGATATAGGGTAAACTAAAGAGATATGCTCACAGCCGAATGTCCAGTAAGACAAAAATGAACAGATGGAAGTTCTTGAATAGGTAATCTCGCATCAAGAGGCGGAAAATTAGCGTAGAATAGCTTGAAGAAGTGCAACCGTTATAACAAAAGGTACTACCATTAATACTGGTGGAGGAACAAAGTACAAATCAAATCTAAAAGAAGATGACGATCCTCAAACGGAAAGCTCCAAATGATCAATTGATACCGGGAAATCAAGATCCTCCATTGCCGTTATCTGGAAATCACGTCGCAAGATAAGAATCCCGAATCGAAACACGAACCGTGCTGGAGACCTACTATATAGTCGCACTCGTCCTCACGACGTCTTATCTTTCTGTTTCCTATTCCTAATCCTAACCCTCTACCCAATCCCGACAATCTAGGCTTGTTTCAGTGACTTATAACCTGTAGCTCTGATACCAACCTGTGGCGCCCTCCAAACCCGGGTCAGAAGTTTGGGGTCCACAACACAAACACAATATATCAACCTGTATAAGAAATATTATTTATAATGACCCTGCTTCACAAAACCACGGATCGCAACAGGTTAAAGTATGAAATCAAGCCACAACCTTAATTATTACATCGTACCAAATCCCAACTAATTTAACTTATAATTGAAAATAAAATCATTCTTACAATCTGACTATCTCTTTACTGCATGAAACTTCTGCTAGCTCGATCCAACTCGACTGGAACCTTAGCCCGCACTTTGGACTGAGGAACTTCACTATCATCCATATTCTTTTTAACTGTAAAATATATAAAAGAATCGCAAGGGTGAGCTATCTAGCTCAGCAAGTCATGATAACGATAACTGAGGTTAAACCATGATCAAATGAGATGATTCAAAGGAATCAAGTTTCTTTTTAACTATTCATTAGAATTGGATATTCATTTTAAGTTTTAAAAACTAAGGTTAGGCTGCTGATCAGTCACGCACTAACCCGAGCAAGCACACAGCACTGCTCTAATTACTGGATCCAAGGCACACATTGGCCTAGCTTGACCATTGGTATGGTCTGACCATGAATCTGGTCCACATATATAAAAATATCCAATCCTAAAGCAATTCAATATGATAAACAATATAATTCGATAAAACAAGATCATAATCAATGATGGTTAAACACTTGAATAAAAACATAAGGAAACTCATGGATATCTCAAGGGTATATCAGGGTATGTATATGAAACGGTTTTCAGTTTGTACAAGGGTCATGTATTAGACCAGAAATGATTTTTCAGGATATGGTTCTTTGATGTTATAAAGAATGATTGGAGTATAAAAGTTTCTGTATTTTCAAATCATTTTCTTTCAGTGTTTGGTGTTTGGTAGTTATACCTTTGAAGAGTAGTATTATATTTGTATGGTTTAGTGTCTGAGGATCAACAAAAGATGGTTTTACAAAGAATAAGGCTTATGGCTTAAGATCAAGAAAGATCAGGGTTCAAGGGTAAATTGTTTATATTACTTGTTATATAAAACTTGGGTTATTTTGAATAGTAGCGACATGTTATGAAACAGTTCAAAAATATATTTGCAATATATCTTGAAGAAAAGTTCAGAAGTAGCCTTACAAGGCTTTACAACTATTACTGATCAACTCTGAGCCGACTCTGCTGCTCAGGCTCTAACGTCCAACCACTAGATCTCATTGGATTCGACTTCGACACTCAGGTCTTTCTGTTAAAACTCTACTGGGATCGTCGACTGATTGCTAGGTTATCTTTAGTCCATCATCCACTTTCAGTGTTCCCGACTATAACCTATAGGGTCGAAATACCCTATGTTAGACGTCTAGGTATGCTTGACATATCCTCAATACTAATTTTTACTCAACGGTATTCAAACCCGACTCGTAATTATATGGATTATTATAATATAACAACACACCCAACAGTCAGGGTTCAAATTCTCGAGAAATCGGTTTGGTGTTCGCTTTCCGAAAATACGTATACTTGTAATTTCACAAAATCAGGGTTATGGATTTTAGCAAATCATTTCATCATATCGTGCAATCAAGTTCCATATAGATCACAGATATATATCTATATAACCATTCGACATCCCGATAATCGTCGGATACGTTTCCGTATTTATGGAGTTCAATTTCCCGGAAATCGAACAGCGTTCCCTTTGTTTATCGGACTACCCGTCGACCCATCATCGACGTCAATTCATCATAACCATCCATAATCACAATAACCAACATCCCTAATTTCCCAGTCACCAATTCAATACTATTATTAATTATTATTCACATTTTACATTTATTTATTTTATAAAAATTAGGACTCAGAATAAATTCATCACCGTCCACCGTCAACTCATCGATGTTCATCGCTGACGGCGGCAGAATCAGTCGGTGCCCGAATAATTCAGGTGTCCAGGCCGATTCCACCGATTATCCAATAATTTTACATCGAATAATTATTTAATTTCACGAAACCCATCAATAATTTCTGCAGAAAACCAAACAAATTATATAATTAAATAATTTCCACACAGGCGCGTGCAAACGCACGCACAACACACCCAGTAACTGGAACCACAGCAATAGCCGGCAACTAGCCGGAAAACACAAACACAAAACACAATCCTCACACACCAACGAATTAAAAATAGTATATACAATGTATATATACATGTAACACACACCCGCGAATGAACACGCACATGGGAAGGAAGAAAAGGACGACTAGTCGCCGGAATAACCAGGGACGGCGGCATAGCATCAGAAAAAGAAACAATAGCCGGCGATTCATCACCGAGAGGAGAATCGAAAAGGTACAGCAAGAAGGAGGTTATACATATATGTATGTATCTGCCCTTTAATGGAGAAAAGGGTAGAAAAAGTAAAGAAATTCATGTTTTGTTAAAAAAAACAGAACAATACTCTTCTACCTTTGCCGAATACAAAGCCGCGTGTCCTATTAATTGGACACGTGTCTCTTTCTCTGAATTGCAAGCACGATTCTGAACATTTTAATATTTTAACGTATCACTTTACGAATAATTATTGATTGATATAAAACCAAAATAAGCTAAGAAAAATCCCCAAACTAATAAAATAAAATTTTCATAATTTTTAAAACATTTTTGAAATGCAACTCGTATCCGCATTTCACAATTAACGAACCAAGCTGTACTTAAAAAAAATTCAGAAAATCACGAAAATAGTCTTAAAATATTACAAATATCCCGATGTTTACAAAAACATAAATTTTGTAATTTTAAAATAATTTCTGAAAGGCAGTTTATACCCGTTTTGAGCAATTAAACGAATTGACACGTCGGTGAAATTAATCCCGAAAATTTCCAAGATAATTTTAAAATTCTCGAAATATTTCAAAATTAAATAAATATGAGTTTCATAATTTTTGAAGAATTCTGGAATTAATTACAGATTTTATAATTAAATATAATCAGAAAATCGTTTAAAAATAAATTATTAATAAAATATAGATTTCTCAGTTTTATAAAACCCTAAAAATAATTAATGTAATTATAAAACCATAAAAACAATTTTTGAGATATTCCAAATATTTATGCAAATAAATTTACACTAAATCCACTTTTGAAATTAGAAATAAATCAATACAACTCCATAATTAATCCCGCTGACAACCCGGTACACCATAAATCACACCTAGATAATAATCAAACAACAGATAGCGATCAAAACCAGTACACATATTTTATTTATTTAGTAATTTCCATAACCATATTTTTAAATAATTCAAAAATACACGAGTCTTTATATCTAACACAATTCAAGGGCTTGAATTTGTTGGGTTGGACTTGCCAGATTCTGTTGGGGAAGTTATTGCATGTTTTATATTAGTTCTTCAAGGTCAACAGGTGCTGGCACTTGTATCATGTTTTATGCATGCCAGGGTTAAGAGAGGTATTTATCTAAAGTATGTATGTTCTTCAAGTCAATTTTGCAATTAATTTGAAGTAAAATATTTACTCTCCTGCTAAGAACGAGGTGATTTAGTAAGTACAGTCTCTTATATATTTAACTGTGGGATGATACTGATAATTTGAGGTTGGTACTGCCAACATGCTATACATATCTAGATTTTGCATTTCTAACCTAAATTAAATCAAGAGATACATATTTTTGTACTTTCTACGTTCTTATTGATTCCTACTACTTCTCATCCAATCCAACTAGATAATATTTGTTTGTATTTAGCCATACAATTTATTGTGTTGTTGCTTCAATCTTCAACTGTTAACTTATCTCATCATTTCATAATTAAAAAAACATAGGCAGTGACCATGGAGTTAAAGCACAGGGGGAAGGGTGGTTACTAACCGTTGCCTTGCTTGAAGGGAACAACTTGGCCACTGTTGAGTCAACTGGGTTCTCTGATGTTTATATAGTGTTTAGCTGCAATGGTAGGACTAAAACCAGCTCAATCAAGTTCCAGAAATCTGATCCTCTGTGGAACGGTATGTTTCTGGTTTCTGTTTTCAACAATTGGCATGTTACTCTGGTGTTACATCGAATTGATGCAGGGGAAAAGAAAATGTCTCAAGCATGGAACTTAATATCCTATTCCTCGACTAGTTTAACATTATTAGCCTTGTTATCTGATTAAATTTCTGGCGTGAACTTTTCAGAAATATTTGAATTTGATGCAATGGATGAACCCCCACATCAAAACCCGAACTTTACTGCTAGCATTAAATTCCTATCTAAAAACCAGCAAATGGCTAATAAACCATACTCTACGCAACAATATAACTTCACTGCTAGACAATTAGAATTAGCACAATTACATGTACATATATACACATAGAGATAGAGAAATGTGGCATATTAAAACCCTTATTCAATTTGCTTCAGCAACTATTCCGATCTAATAAGAGCAAATTTCTACTCTTAGCAAACTCTCCTTAATAACAACAATTAAATTTTAAAATACAGATCAATTCTATATAGGACTCATACTTTGATATTAAACTTGTGACTAAAAATCAGCACCACTGCATTTATATTAAACTTGTTATTTCATAGATTGCTTTATCTTATAGGAGTAACATTTAGTATGCTCCCATCATCGATTACTCGGTCAAAAACTTGAAATTATTGATACTACCACACTTTCCACTTCTACCTGTTAGTCATATAAAAGCAAAGCAAGCTACCTGTTCTACGGGTTATACAATACAACACACTTTCCACTTCATCGATCTAGTTGTTATTTTGTCGTCATTGATACTACCACACTTTCCACTTATATCAAGCCATATAAATCAGACAAAAAAACACTTAAATACCATTATTTCATAAAGTTAAAAATCCACAAATCACAGAAACAAAAAATATTTTTTGTGTGTGTAAAATACCATTGTCATGGATCTCAAAATCTTGAGATCTCAAGTCAAATCTAGAATCCATTTGTTCATCTTCTTGAGGCCTTCCTTGTTTTCTCAACTTCTCAACTCCCATCAACAAACTCCTCAACTTCCCATCAGACAATCCCCCTCCTCCACTTCCCTGAAAATCAACTGAAGAGGACCTGAAATGAAAGAGAGAACATAATAAGTCGAGTTTAAGTAGAGAAACTTTGATTTGAACCCTAATTGAAATCTAGAACCCTAATTTGAAGAAACCTTAATTAAAGCTTTCAAATTTGACACACAAGCACATAAGCCGAAATCAATTAATTTGAAGACTCCCTGACTAGATCTATACTTAAAGTAACGAGAGGGAGAGAATAAGAGTTTGGAGAGAGAGGGAGTTGGAAGAGCGAGAGAGACAAAGAGGGGTTAATCAAAAACACTATTAAGTGAAGAAATGAATAGGCGACCCGTGAAAAAATGAAATAATGAGGGCCATTTATAATTTACCTGTATTTTAAAATTTATATAAATATATTAAATAAAATATCTTAAATAATATTTAAATATCTAACTCATTTATCTATAAGATTTTATTTATTTAAAAATGTATTTATCACTTTTATATTATTTATTTATATAGGACTCAAAGTAATACTTAATTTTTTCTTTTACATTAAAATTACAACATATTATTAATTTAGTAAAACAAAATATTACTTAAAAAAATAAAATATTGACATCTATATGATTAGATACTTAAAAAACAAAAGATGTATATATTTTAGTGATTCAACTAAAACTACTTACCAGTGTCAAGTTCTCTATCAATATTTTGGTTTTTAAAAATATTTATAAATGATCGAACCGTAATCGAACCGTACGGATGTCAAAAACTGTGTATATTGGTGATATGACAAAATTTTCAGAAAAACATTAATTTATTTGATTTGCTATTTTAACAGTCAACCAATGATTTAACTAGTGTTACTTATCCGTGTTTAGTCCCATATTGATGTTTCAATTTTTTTAAAAATATTTATGAATAATCAAACCGTACGGATGTAAATATATATATATATATATATATATATATATATTAGTTATATAACCAAAACTTCATATCAAAATAATTTTATTTGGTTTGCCATTTTAACAGTCAAGTATGAGTTTGACTAGTTAGCTAACTGGTGGTTAATCCTGAATTAGTGTTTCGATTATTATAAAAATATTTTTCAACGATCCAACTGTATGGATATCAATACATATATATATATATATTAGTGATATAATCAAAATTTCATATCAAACTAATTTTATTTGGTTTGAAATTTTAAAAGTCAAGCATCAGTTTGACTAGTACAACTAACTAGTGTTGAATCTTGAATTAGTGTTTCGATTATTTTAAAAATATTTTTCAACGATCCAACCGTATGGATGTCAATATATATATATATATATATATATATATATATATATAATATAACCAAAATTTCATATCAAAATAAATTTATTTGGTTTGACATTTTAACAGTCAAGCATCAGTTTGACTCGTACAGCTAACTAATATTTAATCTTTAATTAGTGTCTCGATTATTTTATAAATATTTTTCAACGATTCAACCGTATGGATGTCAATATATATATATATATATATATTAGTGATATAATCAAAATTTCATTTTAAAATAATTTTATTTAGTTTGACATTTTAATAGTTAGGTATCAGTTTGACTAGTACAACTAACTAGTGTTGAATCCTGAATTAGTGTTACGATTATTTTAAAAATACTTTTCAACGATCCTACCGTATGGATGAATATATATATATATATATATATATCAGTGATATAATCAATGTTTCATATTAAATTATTTTATCAAAATATTTAATTTTTTCTGAAATTCTTGAAATGTCACCCGAACAAATAAATGTTGACATTAATATGGTTGTATCATGAAATAATATTTTTTAAAAATTGAAATTATCAAAAATCATGTGCTAATTTATGACAGAATCTGTCATAAATTATTATCCGCAAAAAAATTGAGAAAAGTAAAATTTACCGCCAAAATTTTGGGGAAAAGTCAAATTACCCTCTTCGATAACTTACGACGAATTTTAATTTCCATCGTAAATTGGATGTTCCAATATTTTCCGTCACAAATATTTCATCGTAAATTGAGATGAAATATTTTTTTATTTAATTTCAGGTTAAAATTTTAATAAAAATATTTAACTTACGACGAAACGTTCACATCGTCGTAACTTCAAATGATTTTTATTTTTCCTCCAAAATTTTTTGGAAAAAAGTTAAATTTCCCTAATTGATAACTTATGACGAATTTAATTTCCGTCGTAAATTTGACCATCCAATTTTTTCAGTCGCTAATATTTCATTGTAAATTTAGATAAAATATTTTTTATTCAGTTTCAATTTATAATTTTAATAAAAATAATTAACTTACGACGAAATATTTAAATCGTCGCAACTTCAAATAATTTTTATTTTTGTTTAATCATGTCGTGCATAATTTTATTAATAAAATACTAAACTTACGACGATTTTGGCTTTCGTCGTAAATAATTACGACGTTTTACTTTTTTCCGTCGTAATTAGGCGCACATTTTTTTCCGTCGTAAGTTGGTAGTCGTAATTGGCCTATTTTGTTGTAGTGTGAAAAAAATCAAAATCTTTTTACCAGTGCACTGATATAACGACAGTAGACTACTACAAGTGCCCTAAAATAGCAATCATCATTTAATAGATTTCCGAGAATAGTTAGCATCATTTAATCATTTTTAAAAAATAGTTTATGCGCTTCATCTTCAATGAATCTCGATTTTACACTTGAACTAATTAAATTGTTATATATTCGTTAAAATTTTCATGTATTTAACTTATGAAAATAAGCTGATAATCTAATGTTAACTTATTTGTGAAAACGAATATGCTTATTATTTGATTTTATATTACATATTAGAGTCAATGGACATGAGTTTTCATCTCAAAGGTATGAAAACTGTAAAAGTCACATTTTAACATATTTTTTACGTAATTTATCTTTGAAAATTTTCTTATAAATAAAAACAAAATACCGATATTATTTAATCAATTATTTGTATTTTCTAAGTGTAAGTAAAATCAAGTATACATATTACAAAACAATACCATTTTTTATAAAATTTTAATAAAAACAATATCTTCTACATTCAAGAATGAAGTTGTGTAAATCTTAAGATGATATATGTGTTTGGGGGTGAGTATGAATATGAATAGCTTTTATATTTATTTTTATTTTTAACATTATGCAAAGTTATTATAAATGGAAAAGTTAAATATAAAGATTTTGAAGAAAATTATGGATTAAAATCCAATAATAAAGACAAACATCAATTAAGAAAGGGCCAAGAGCCATAAATAGATCTTGCTATAGACTCTAAAAATGTGCATACAGTAGATGGATGAACCAAAAACTGAAATATGATCTACCTAAATTATCTCTAAATCTACTAGAAGATCTAGATCAAGATCCTCCTCTTCTTCTTCATCTGCAAGAACACCCGCTGCATCAGGTGGCCCAACAAAGTTATATATTATTGGGCGTCTAGCAGCGGGGGGACGAGCCATTGGAAGAGAAGGCATATGGGCTGCTGGAGGAGTAGTTGGTACCAACGGATGTGGAAGAGAAGATGTCAATGGGGCTGATGGAAAAAGAGCCAGAATAGGTGGGTGAGAAGGAGAGACTGTTAGAAAATTATTCTAAACTTGTTTTATTGTTTTATGTGTTTTACTTTTATTTAAATAAATATTGTTATTAACCTGATTTGTAGCAGTAAAGAAAGAGTCAGTAGTAGTTCAGTTATTATAGGACGTAGCGGTGATAGAGTTCTGTTTGAATGGGGCTAGGAAGTTAACCTTGTATTTTTCTATTTTCTTGCCACCACCTTTGCTCTGCACTGCTATTTATATTCCTGTATGCATTCTTTTATATGAATAAGAGCAATACAATGTAGTCCCAGGAGTGTTTAGCTCTTGTACATATCTCATTCAATCTTGTTTATTCTGTACTTATAATTATAGTCTTGGATTCTCAACATGGTATCAAAGCTACCGATCTTTGAGGCAGAAAAAAACTTGATTTTCGAGGACATGGGTGGTAACGATGGAGTAGTACAGTTGAGGTTAAGGTTATGTGAGGTTGCAAGTGGTTGTAGTCGAGTAGCTGGTGTGAGTTTTAGAGAAGTAGGAAATGGCTGCACACGGAGGAAATGGAGTCGTGTAGAAGCATGCATTTTCTAGTTTTCCGGAATTTTTGTGGCCGACGACAGCCGTGCGAGCGTGCACAAGAATGTAAGTGCATGGCAGGGGTATTACACAGATGCAGGTGGGTGTGCAGTGGGTGCACAGGAGTCAGTTGTAGCAAGAAGGAGACGGCAACGGTGTTGCAGGCTGGTTTACGAGGGTGGTGATTGTCGTGTAGGTGCTGGGCTACAGAAGTGGTGTACCAGACAGGCAAAATAAGAGAGGACATATGGGCCAACAAAGACAAGACTTACGGGCTTGTAAATAATAGCCATAAAGACTGTGAAATGGATGCCATATGGGCAGGAAATAAATTGCCAGATGGGCAAACAAGTGATCAGTGGTGCCACAGAAAGGCCACAAGGGCTGGATCAATGTAATAGCCATTCGGGCTCAGATTATTAGGCATATGGGCTCAGTTTAAAAGCCATATTGCATGAGACAAGTTTAGATTAAAGGGGAGATTGTTGGAAAATTAATCTAAACTTGTTTCATTACAAGAAAAATGTCATCAGACAACACCCATCAGACAACGCTTGACCAAAAAAGTGTTGCCCAGAAATTTTACACAACAGTTTTTTAAAAACCAGAAAATAGGTGTTGTGTGAATCCCTTTACTACAATAGGTTTAAAACTGTTGTCTAGCATATCGTATCAGACAACCGTTTTATGAGATAAGGTGTTATTTAAATAAAAAGATTTCATCATTCCTACAATGCTTTAAAAACTATTGTCTAGGTAATCGACACAGACAAGCCTTTCTAAAGATATGTTGTGTAAATGAGGTAGTTTGTACAACAGTTTGATTTTGCATTGTCTGAAAGTAATGGAGACAACGTTGTGAAACACCGTTGTTGGAATGAGACAAGTGTTTTCTCAATGGATTAGTTAAGCTGGAATCAAACAACGTACTTCCATTGTGTTGTCTAAATATCACTTGACATACATGTGTTTTTATTTTGTTGTATGTCACGACATCACACAAGCGTTTTGCTCATAAAACCATTGTCACTTGTATTGGTGAGCTGGTATAATGAGAGACGTTCATTAAGAGGAGATGAGGTGGCACCATGTGATTGGTGAAAAAACATTCACTTGGATTGCTGAGTTGGTGTAATAAGAGCAGTTGATTGAAAGTATATTTAATATGAGCCATTAGATTAAAAAACATTGTTACGCTTACACAACAGCTTTTGTTCAAATAAATGTTGTCAATGTTCATCTAAGACAACCTTTTTTCATAGAAACCCGTTGTCTGTAAGTCTGATTCTTGAAATTTCTAAAGCATTGCTTGTGATGAGGTGGCACCATGTGATTGGTGAAAAAACATTCACTTGGATTGTTGAGTTGGTGTAATTAGAGCCGTTGATTAAAAGTAGATTTAATATCAGCCGTAGGATTTAAAAAAGTTGATCATCTAAAACAACGGTTTTTTTTCAAAAAAACTGTTGTCACTATTTATTTCAGACAAGACTTTTTCATAGAAAACCGTTGGATGTTGCCTCGTACTAGATTTTTTTCCATACCCGATTAAAGAGATAAATTTTTAAAATGATTTTTTAGATGATCCAACCGTACGGATGTTAAGAAATACTTATTTTAGTCACATGAAAAAAGTATTAAAAAATTTCAAATTCATCTCGAATGTCAAGATTAGAAAAATCTGGTAAAAGCACTACTTCCCAACACGGGATTCGTTCCCGATGAACGAGATAAATTTTTTAAATGATTTTTTTGACGATCCAACCGTACGGATGTGAAGATATAATTATTTTAGTCACATGAAAAAAGTATTAAAAAATTTCAAATTCATCTCGAATGTCAGGTTTAGAAAAATCTGGTAAAGCACTACTTCCCAACATGAAATTCGTTCCCGATGAACAAGATAAATTTTTTTAAATGATTTTTTCAACGATCCAACCGTATGGATGTTAAAATATACTTATTTTAGTCACATGAAAAAAGTATTAAAAAATTTCAAATTCATCTCGAATGTGAGGATTATAAAAATCTGGTAAAAGCACTTCTTCCCAACACGGGATTCGTTCCCGATGAACAAGATAAATTTTTTAAAAGATTTTTTCACACTTGTTTATGATGAGGTGGCACCATGTGATTGGTGAAAAAACATTCACTTGGATTGCTGAATTGGTGTAATAAGAGCAGTTGATTGAATGTATATTTATTATCAGCCATTAGATTAAAAAACGCTGCTACGCTTACACAACAGCTTTTGTTCAAATAAATGTTGTCAATGTTCATCTAAAACAACCTTTTTTCATAAAAAAACGTTGTCTGTAAGTCTGATTCTTGAAATTTCTGAAGTGTTGCTTGTGATGAGGTGGCACCATGTGATTGGGGAAAAAACATTCACTTGGATTGTTGAGTTGGTGTAATTAGAGCCGTTGATTAAAAATAGATTTAATATCAGCCGTAAGATTTAAAAAAGTTGATCATCTAAGACAACGGTTTTTTTCAAAAAAACTGTTGTCACAATTTATTTCAGACAACAATTTTTCATAAAAAACCGTTGGGTGTTGCCTCGTACTAGATTTTTTCATACCTAATGAAAAAGATAAATTTTTTTAATGATTTTTTAGAGGATCCAACCATACGGATGTTAAGAAATACTCATTTTAGTTTCATGAAAAAAGTATTAAAAAATTTGAAATTCATCTTGAATGTCAGGATTAGAAAAATCTTGTAAAAGTACCCCTCCCGACAACGAGACTCGTTCCCGATTTACAGGATTAATATTTTAAAATGATTTCTCGATGATCCAACCGTACGGATGTTAAGATATATCGATTTTAGTCATAAGAACAAATTATTAAAAAATTTGAAATTCATTTTGCATGCCAGGATTAGAAAAATTTGGTAAAAGTACCCCTCCCAACAACGAGACTCGTTCCTGATTTACAGGATTAATTTTTTAAAATGATTTTTCGACGATCCAACCGTACGAATGTTAAGATATATCGATTTTAGTTATAAGAATAAATTATTAAAAAATTTGAAATTCATTTTGCATGCCAGGATTAGAAAAATTTGGTAAAAGTACCCCTCCCGACAACGAGACTCGTTCCCGATTTACAGGATTAATTTTTTAAAATGATTTTTCGACGATCGAACCGTACGGATGTTAGGATATATTGATTTTAGTCATAAGAAAAAATTATTAAAAAATTTGAAATTCATTTTGCATGCCATGATTAGAAAAATCAGGTAAAAGTACCCCTCCCGACAACGAGACTCGTTCCCGATTTACAGGATTAATTTTTTAAAATAATTTTTCGACGATCCAACCGTACGGATGTTAGGATATATCGATTTTAGTCATAAGAAAAAATTATTAAAAAATTTGAAATTCATTTTGCATGTCAGGATTAGAAAAATCTGGTAAAAGTACCCCTCCCGAAAACGAGACTCGTTCCCGATTTACAAGATTATTTTTTTAAAATGATTTTTCGACGATCCAACCGTACGGATGTTAGGATATATCGATTTTAGTCATAAGAAAAAATTATTAAAAAATTTGAAATTCATTTTGCATGTCAGGATTAGAAAAATCTGGTAAAAGTACCCCTCCCGACAACGAGACTCGTTCCCGATTTACAGGATTAATTTTTTAAAATGATTTTTCGACGATTCAACCATACGGATGTTAGGATATATTGATTTTAGTCATAAGAAAAAATTATTAAAAAATTTGAAATTCATTTTGCATGTCAGGATTAGAAAAATCTGGTAAAAGTACCCCTCCCAACAACGAGACTCGTTCCCGATTTACAGGATTAATTTTTTAAAATGATTTTTCGACGATCCAACCATACGGATGTTAAGATATATCGATTTTAGTCATAAGAACAAATTATTAAAAAATTTGAAATTCCTTTTGCATGCCAGGATTAGAAAAATTTGGTAAAAGTACCCCTCCCAACAACGAGACTCGTTCCCGATTTACAGGATTAATTTATTAAAATGATTTTTCGACGATCCAACCGTACGGATGTTAAGATATACTCATTTTATTCACATGAAAAAAGTATTAAAAAATTTGAAATTCATTTTGCATGCCAGGATTAGAAAAATCTGGTAAAAGTACCCCTCCCGACAACGAGACTCGTTCCCGATTTACAGGATTAATTTTTTAAAATGATTTTTCGACGATCCAACCATACGGATGTTAGGATATATCGATTTTAGTCATAAGAAAAAATTATTAAAAAATTTGAAATTCATTTTGCATGCCAGGATTAGAAAAATCTGGTAAAAGTACCCCTCCCGACAACGAGACTCGTTCCTGATTTACAGGATTAATTTTTTAAAATTATTTTTCGATGATCCAACCGTACGGATGTTAAGAAATACTCATTTTAGTCACATGAAAAAAGTATTAAAAAATTTGAAATTCATCTCGAATGTCAGGATTAGAAAAATCTGGTAAAAGTACCCCTCCCGACAACGAGACTCGTTCCCGATTTACAGGATTAATTTTTTAAAAGGATTTTTCGACGATCCAACCGTACGGATGTTAGGATATATCGATTTTAGTCATAAGAAAAAATTATTAAAAAATTTGAAATTCATTTGCATGCCAGGATTAGAAAAATCTGGTAAAAGTACCCCTCCCGACAACGAGACTCGTTCCCGATTTACAGGATTAATTATTTAAAATAATTTTTCGACGATCTAAACGTACGGATGTTAAGATATATAGATTTTAGTCATAAAAACAAATTATTAAAAAATTTGAAATTCATTTTGCATGCCATGATTAGAAACATCTGGTAAAAGTACCCCTCCCGACAACGAGACTCGTTCCCGATTTACAGGATTAATTTTTTAAAATGATTTTTCTCAGGCGTTGTCGTATAAACTATGTACAACAGGCTTTTTAAAAATACCGTTGTGTGATTCAACAACGGTTTTTTTCTTGGAAACCGTTATTGACATTGTTTTTAAATAACCTTTTTTGGTTATAAACCGTTGTATGAATTTGGCACTATTTATTTGGTTGATATTACATCCCACAATTATTTTATATTAAAAACTGTTGTATGACTTTTGTTAAGACAACACATTTTAAATTTCAGACAATTATTTTTAATGCCATATATTTTATTGACTTTGTTAATATATATTCCTTAAACTGTTGATGTTAATATATATTGATTTTATTCACTTAAAAATATTTTAAAATTTTCAAATATATCTTGCTTGAAATTATAACGAAAATGTAGTGAAAGTGGTAGTTCCTAAAATGGATTTCGTTCCTGCTTAACAAAATAATTTTTTGAAATGATTTTTTTCTAATATCCAACCATATGGATATTAATATATATTTGTTTAAGTGAATTATAAATTAATGAAAATGTTAGATTGAATTTTATTACATTAATATGTAATCTAAAATTTTATGTAATAATTTATAAATTCAAAAAAATATCTTGCATAACTTTACAAGAAGATTCTAGTTGAAGTACTACTTTCTCAAACTAGACACGTTCCTCATTAACAAAATGATTATTTAAATAAATTTTTCGACGATCCAACCATACGGATGTTAAGATATATTAATTTTGATTATCCTCTTATAAAATAAAGTAAAATTAAAAAAATTATAAAATAAAACATATAAATAAAAAAATATCTATTTACCCCTATTTCACCTTAAACCCCACTTTTTCATTTTCCCCTTGTTTAAATTTTCATTTCCTCCTTCACCCAAATTTCACTTTTTAGGCCATTTTTTCATTCCATCTACTCTATTTTTAGTTTGCCCCCAAGTGAAAATTTTATTTCCCCCTTATATCTCCCCCCATTTTGTTAACCCCGTTTATATCTCCTTCTCATCGGTCTCTGCTCTCACCCCTCTATTTTACCTGTTCTCTCTCTCCTAACTCTCCCTTCTCATCACTGACTCTCTCTCCATCTCCCCATTCTTTCTGTCCCAACTCCCCCTTCTCATGGATCTCTCTCTCTCTATCTATCTCCCCATCTTTTGTTCACTCATTTCCCCTTTACATGGTAGTCCATCTCCCTCTCTAAGCTGTAACTCCCTTTCTCTCATGTTCTCTCTCTTTGAACTTCCTATGCGGCCTCTCTTTCCATCACACCATCTGTGTAATTAAAACCTAATTTTTAACACCTCAATTTACTCTAACCTCTCACCTCTCTAAATCCAAACCCAAACCCCAATTCAAATCTTAGAAACTAACCCCTAACTCGAGTTATTCAAAAGCTCGATTTCAAACGCAAACCCTAGTTCGATTTTTGGGTTAAAGGTATACACTTGTCTTATTTCTTTTTTAAATGATTTTATTTTCATTGCCTTGGGTTTTATATTCTTTTCATATATTATTAAAGGAGCTCATATGTTCAATTAATGTATTAGTATTAAAAACCTACTAATTTGTTTTGTCATGTAATTTTATACTGCAATTTTTATTTCATCCATTTTGCAGGTGGTCCTATGATATTAATTAATTTTTGATTGCTCACTCTTATCAGTGTATGTATGTTTTCTTAGCTGCTGGATAAATTTTAGTTATATGATTGCTCAATTCACATATTTTGTTTCAATAGATTCTTGATTTTTGGATGCTTTTAATATATGATTTGTTCTTATCTTGATTTTATTGCTTTTAATTAATATTTTTTGCTTCAGATTAAATAAATTTTCATGCTGTCTATTCTAAACAAAGTTATATGATTGATTTAATAAATTATTGGTTTTGCAAGTACTATGATTCAAGAATGCATGTATCTTAACTTTGTTCTATTTTTATCAAACTATTGGTTGTTTGTAGTACCCGGAGAGATTATATAAACTTTGTTGATATGTTTAACCAAGCCCATGTATAGATTGTTGCTAGAGGAGGAAAGAAGTTATCTAGAGTTGCAACTGTTGTAGGGGTATTGTCTCAATAGAAAGGATGATACTTGTTGGAAGCCAACATCCACACCAGGAACATAGAAGACAAGATGTGAGTGATGGGTTAGAAGGTGTGGTCGAATCTTGTGATTTGGTGGAGGTCTTTATTAATTGTCTTGTGTGAATACAAAATAAAATAGAAGCTTACACAACTCTCGTGTATCAACAACATATACTTTTTTTGCAGGTTGAACTTGACTAACCAAAGATTGCCAAGTTGGTATCGTTGAAGAGTGTATTGAAGATTCTTGTGTGAACTGTACAAAGATAACTGCTAGAAGAAAATGGAGTTTGTAAAAGTGATCATTAGGTTTGAACTTTTTGTTTAAAATTAAACCTGAAGTATTTTATTATTTGCATAAATTGATACATGGAATTGAATTTATGAAGAGAGGAAGTTTTAGTCACGAGGAGCTTAATGTTTTTGTTTCTCTATTGGCATTTGCAGGACAAACCAAGACCCGAGAGCAAAGACCACGAGAATGTCTTGGACAACTGCCAACCACAGGAAAATCAATTATTAATCTTCAAGCCATGGGAATCAAAATTTATGGATGATATGAACCTATTACAGGGGATTCAAAAGCTAAAAATTCATTGGAAAATATAGTTGGATATAGTTGAGCAAAAAAGGTATTTATAGTTGGCATATTAGTGTGTATACTAGAGAAAGCGTCATGTGTGTTTGCACATGTAAATGTCACCTGAATTTCTAAAGAAAGTTAACTCAGATTTTTCATTTTTATATGTTTTAACAAGCAATATAGAGTCCCGAAGTACATGTACTCGAATGGTCTTATTTTTCTTAAGATAGAACTTGGTTATACTTAGTTGGTTTTTAGTTGAAATGGTGTAATGGATGGTTGGTTGATTGCTGGAGTAATAGGAGTAATAGAGGGTTGGTTGTTTGCTAGTGTAATGGTGATGACTTGGTTGTAATCTCAATGGTTTTTCTTTGGATTTTAAATTTGATGGCATATTAATTTTATAATGTTGCTTTATTTGCTTTGCATTTGGAAACCATTGTCTGAGGGGATTTTAACCCATAAGTTATCCAGTTAAAACATTGTTATAGTTTGTTTCACACAATAATTTCAAAACTTAAAAGCTTGTTATATTGACTTTCGCACAATACCAAACTGAATAAAAAACCCTTCTCTATAAAACTAATTATGTTCAAACAACACCATTTGTTATAAAAAGAATCATGTCTTAAACACTAACTCAACACATTGTAAACTAAAAGACAAGTGTGAAACTAAATCACACAACACAAGAAATAGGACAAATCTTGTATGAGAAGAGTTCCTACAACACAAAACAAAATGCAAGTGTTGTCTGTAGAATTTTACTACAAGAGCTATTTATTTCATTTGTGTTTTGTGTTGATCTGTAGAACAACCATTTGAGGACAATAAGAGTTGTATTACTTGTTTTGTTCTTATATTATTATGGACAAACTACACAACCGTTTCCAGAACACTTGACTAATACAGATGTTTACAATATAAGTTACAAGAATGCGTTGTCTATTCTGGATGTAACACAACAGGTTTACTACTCTGGTCATTGTCTGTGCTCATTCACACAACAGTTTTTTTCCCGTTGTCTGATCCATGTAAGAGACGGCGGCTCAATAGTCAACGGTTTCTCAGGGTATCAGATAACGGGCAAAAACCGTTGTGTGAGCCGGTTTTCCTTGTAGTGTTTTATTGTTTTATGTGTTTTACTTTTATTTAAATAAATATTGTTATTAACGTGATTTGTAGCAGTAAAAAAAGAGTCGGTAGTAGTTGAGTTATTATAGGACGTAGAGGTGATAGAGTTGTGTTTGAATGGGTCTAGGAAGTTACCCTTATATTTTCCTAATTTCTTGCCACCACCTTTGGTGTGCACTGCTATTTATATTCCTGTATGCATTCTTTTATATGAATAAGAGCAATACAATGTAGTCCCAGGAGTGTTTAGCTCTTGTACATATCTCATTCAATCTTGTTTATTCTGTACATATAATTATAGTCTTTGATTCTCAAGAGAGACATGGGTAGACGGAGAGGGATCCATTGGTACTGGTGGGGAAAAAGGCAAAATAGGGGGTTGAGGAGGAGACACGGGGATTGGGGGATAAGTCACAGGGGATGTTGGAAAAAGAGCCATTGTTTGTGTCGGAGGAGGAGACACACGGGCAGATGGACGAACCATTGGGTATGAGGTAGCATAAAAAATCAAAACATATAAATTAATTAAATAACAATCCAATTTCGTGCCAAATGAACTAAAAATATAGACAAAGTATGATCATAAAGATCATACATCAGTATACATGTAAATACTAAATGAATATATATAAATATTTATATTTTTTATATTAATATGAAAACTGATACTATTATCAGGGTTTGCCAACAATAAATAGTTAAATATTATTATTAGTGTTTCCAGAGAAGAAATTACTTAAATATGGCATGTGTAGAGTGTATAGGTGTGTAAATAAAGTAACCCCTAAATCAACTTTTTGGGAGCCTTTTGTAATGTTTCAATTAGGATATAGGGGTTGGTACCTGAAATCATGATTGTAGGAACATTCTGGTGTACGGGTACCTGGATGCGCATGATGGAGACACACATCAAGGTTTCCTATATATGTTGGAGTCTGTCAAGATGAGATTGGCGTGTGGGTGGAGTACCATTTCATGTGGGACATAGTGATATGAGTAGGTGATAAATGATTGGGAATAGTACTCGTACTCACAAACAATGATTGTGGAAATATTTTGGGATAACATGATATTTTGGGCTCATTATTTTATTGGGTTTTAGAGTAATAATTGGGCTAAGTTGTTATATAGCCTATCAAATATACCCTAACAAAATAGTCATGAAGTGCATTATGAAAATCATCATGGAAGTGCAAAAGTTGGCACTTTTTTATAAAGCAAGACGTGATTTATATTACAATTGTTTAAGCTGGAAGGCATGTCTTTTGGTAGTAGCCATGATTTTCAGAACTTTTCCATTAACAATGTTCTTTTGACAAAGAAGTGCGACCAAATCGGTAACATTATTACTTTATCTTCTCAAAGAAAACCCTAATAATAATTCCTTTTGTTAACCATTTATCTTACTAAATGTTATATTTAGATATGCTATGTAACTATGAACTACGCTAAACCAGGCTCTTAGTGACTGTTCGCACAAAAACATGCAAGCGTACGTGGTCACAAGTAGTATAAGATTAAGTTTAGTTCGTTTCCATAAAGTGTGGGTAAATTCGGAATGTGCACTTATGCAACAATGTGTGATTATTATTAACTTCTAAGACAAGTATCAAGTTGAATTTGATTATTTAATTAAATTAACTAAAAGTAATTATCCTAGAATGAATTAACTAAGATATTAAAATCAAGTTACTTATGTGAAATAAAACATGAGATTCCAACTTCATCAAATACTTTATTCAAAGTTTTTGCCTTCAATCGTAGTATGTGACGGTTATAATAAATAATCAGCCAACACAAAATTGGTACACGGTATCTTTCGATATACGTTTACCCTACCACTCAACATCCACAAATTAGATGGAAGCTGGAAGACACCATTTATGTTTAGACCCTATATGTCTATAGGATTTGAAAACTTAACAGGTTAAGAGCAAGTTATTCATTAAAATCACATAGGGCAGCGTAAGATGGTTAAAATTACAATACGAATCATGCATGTCAAAACATCCATAAACCTATGCTAGCATGGCAAGTACTAAACCTCTATATCCAATTTCGCATTCAATAGAGATTAACAATACAACATAGATGTTTGCTAGGCATCCTAGAAGATTAAGCACAATCATACGAGGAAATCAATAATTCATTACACACTGAAAACTTTAAGGCAGTCAACTAATAATCTCCTTAAATAAATCCGTTAGAATCTCATGATAATGATTAGTTCATAATCGAATGGCTCGTCATCATGGGCTCCAATGAAAACATGATAGTAAAAAGGTTCATAATACTATAAGAGAATATTAAAGTATTAAGGTTTAGAAAACAAATCCGAAACGAGCATCCAAAGTATCGCCTAATTAAAAGAATATAAAAATAAGATGTAGAACTAGATATTCTTCTTCTTAGCCATCTTGTGCTCTCATTTTCCCCAAAATTGCATCCCCTTCCTGATTGATATCTTCTTGTATTTATAGGTTCCAGGTTAACTTGACAGCACGAAACTTCCAAAACAAAATTAAAATAGGATTTTCTGTTGCACGCACTAGTGCGGTGGAGCCAGGACACAGCACAGGCGCGCTGGGTGTCTATCCAGGGCAGCACGGGTGCGTCGAGGTGGAGGGCGGCCGGCTTGCCTTCTTCTGAAGAAATTCGGTTTTCTTTGTTTCTCTCTCTGCTCCTCTTGCAAGTTTTCTCCCTTCATTTCCTAAACTCATACCACCATAGAAGCATAGAAAAGTCCATTCCTGCCTCTTAGTTATAGCTCTGCAAAGACTCAACAAATATTCAAAAAAAACACCCCATACTTGAGGTCAAGTCATCAACTTAAGCCAATATGAAGCAACCTAAATCGGTATAAAATCCACTTATCACACCCCCAAACTTAAATAGATGCTTGTCGTCAAGCATAAAAAAGACTCGACAACTACTAGCACAATGCATGAATGCAACTAAATGATAAGACAAGGATACCCTCAGAATAAACATAACCAGATCAATAAGCAAATATCTCTATGAATGCAATAACCTTAAACAGAGCTCGACTAAATCACATATACTAACTTACAAGCATAAAAAAGTGAGTGTGTGCTTTGCTAATCAGATATACTCCCAACACTAGATCAAAACCAAATCATATTCTTCTCCAAAACAATGACAAGCTTATAAGTAAAATGAATGCTAAACACATCATGACTCTAAAACACCTCCATCATCACTGGAGTTAGACAAGGATTCATGCTACAATACTGAACTCATCGACACAAATGCTTGTTTGACTGTGTAGTGGATGAGGCCCCAAAAGACTTATGCAATAATACCCATGTAACGAGCGTTAGGTTAGCGGATCGAAGAATGAACAAGCCTTAAGTCACTAGGCACAAAGTCCCCTAGAACTTAATTGCTCGAGTATTAAAGAGCTCACCCGTGGTCAATTTTACATAATCAGATACTAACACATTTCTTTTCTTTTTTTCCTCAATTTTCTTTTTTCCCCTTTTTTCCTTTTTTTTTCTTATAAAAAAGCACACTAATAATTTGGAATGGTTGCATTTCGCACCATCTCATCAATCCCTAGACTACTCATAATATATGAGCGACTTTTGACATCTAACTTTTATTAACAACTAGCAATTAAATCCATTGTTTCCCCCAATTTATATTGTAGTGCTACTCCGTCATCAATGGAATGGCAAGCTTTCTAAATGTAAACAAGTGATTAAATTTCAACAATCAAACCTGTATGGCCCTGATCTAGTCCAAAAGCAACCGATGAGACTTGTGCATAGGCTTTGTTTCTGGACATACAAGCCAATTCATAAGAACTTGATCATCCCTCTATTCATCATCACCACCCCAAATCAACACCATCCTACCACCTGGAAATAGCTCATCCTACGGGATCATGCTATATGCTATGGAAGTGCAATTAAATGGACTCACGTAATATATATAACAATTATGCAACCAATCATGACCTCTATGAACAATAATGCAAGACTATAAATGAACTACCACTACACATGCAATATGATTCCTATATGAACACGACTCTACTATTACTAATCCTTAAATTACCACCCCCAAACTTAAAATATTCAATGACCCCGTTGAAGGCAATAATATGGATACAAAGAGCATACCTAGCTTTTGGCAGGATCTCCCTCTTCTGGTAGAGAATCAGGTGAAGGATACACCATGTTAGCTCTAAAAACTGGCCAATCCCTGCATCCAGCGATTTAAGAATTTCTTTCCTCACAACCTGTTTCATGATAGGATTGAGTCTTCTCCGATGTTCAACATTAGGTTTGCTTCCTTCCTCAAGCAGAATTTTATGCATACAATAAGAAGAGCTGATTCCCTTGATATCTGCTATAGTCCATCAGATTGCTGATTTAAACTCTCTCAGAATTTGCAAAACCTTGTCTGCATCACTACCTGACAGGTAAGATAGAATAATAACAGGTAATGTACATGCGTCACCTAAAAGTGCATACCTCAAGTGATCCGACAGTGGTTTGAGCTTAAATGTGGGAGCTTCTTCAATAGATGGTTTAAGACGCTCCTGTGAATTTTTTAGCTCTCCTAATCAGAGAGAATCGAATGGCATACCCAACTTCCTCCTATGGCAGCGTAAGATGGTTAAAATGACACTACAAATCATGAATGTCAAAACACCCATAAACCTATGCCAGCATGGCAAGTTCTAAACCTCTATATCCACTTTCGTATTGAACAGAGATTAATAATACAACTTAGATGTTAGTTACACATCCACGAAGATTAAGCACAACCATACAAGGAAATCAATAATTTATCACACACTAAAAACTTTAAGGCAGTCAACTGCTAAACTCCATAAATAAATCAATTAGAATCCCATGATAACGATTAGTTCATAATCGAACGGCTTGTCATCATGGGTTCCAATGATGATAGTAAAAAGGTTCTTAATACTAAAAGAAAATATTAAAGTATTAGGGTTTAGAAAACAAATCCAAATCGAGCATCGAAAGTATCGTCTAATTAGAAGAATACAAAAATAAGATGTAGAACTAGATCTTATTCTTCTTAGCCATCTTGTGCTCTCTGCTTTAGGTTTTCCCCAGAGTTGCATCCCCTTTCTGATTGATATCTTCCCGTATTTATATGTTCCAGGTAACTTGACCGCATAAAACTTCCAAAATCGAATTAAAATATCCTAGCAGCACGGGCGCGCTGAGTGTCTGTCCAGGGCAGCGCGGGCGTGCCAAGGTAGAGGGCGGTCTGCCATAGAAGCATAAAAAACTCCATTCTTGTCTCCATTTTTAGCTCTACAAAGACTCAACAAAAATGCATCAAAAATACCACATACTTGAGGTCAAGTCATCAACTTAAACCGATATGAAGCGTTTTAAATGGATATAAAATCCACTTATCAGTGACTCCTCAAATAAGTAAGGGTCTCCCTTATTTCTTTATTTTGAAGAGTCACAACTCACTCTTAACTTATATTTTTTAATAAAATTATCTTTCCATTTCCCTTCTCTCATATATTTTTTATGTACTTTTATAACTTCAATGTACTTTTATTTATAAAATAATAAATAAAGAGGTGGTTTAAATATTATTGTTAGAGATGAACCTTCTTTATCTTATTAAGAGCTAATGTTTTATAATGTTTATAAAGAGTGTACTAAGTGTCTGTTGGAGATACTCTTAGGATTCCTAAACTATATGTTTACTTTGTGTTTTGTTTATTTGAATAAGTCAACTTGGTTGACATCTTATTAGTAACAGTGCGATTAGTACATGAAAGTAATAGTTTATCAGGAGTAGTTTTGGGGAAATAATAAGAAGGGGCTGCTGGTTTGTAGGTGCCATTTTGCTCGTAGTTATATTTAGGTGTAGTAGTTCCTTTTCTTGGTGTTACGTAACCCGCTCTCTATATACTTCATATATACAAAATCGAGTTTACACTCATCTAAGTTTCCTTCTTGTTTACGCGTTTATATATTTTTAATATTCTGGTAACAGAGCCACAGCCCTGTGACCATAAAAATAAACACGTAAGTGAAGAAAATGGAGTCTAGGAGAAATTAAGAAGGTTCATTTGGTTTCCTCTATCAAATGCATACTAAAACTAGTTATACGACATCAGCTATGAAGAAGAAACTATATATGCCAGCACATGAAGTATGGGAAGTAATAGAACCCAAGAATTTCAACTCTATTTTTGAGGATAAGATTGACAAGCAAGCATTACCTGTTATTTACCAGGGGATTCCAGAGGATTTGTTGTTGACAGTTGCTGAAAAGAAAACAGTTAAGTAGACGTGGGAGGCTATTAGGACATTATGCCTAGGAGCAGAAAGGTGAAGAAGGTAAATGCATACACACTGAAAGGAGAATTTGAATCACTAAACATGAAGGAAATAGAGAAACTCAATCAATTTTATATGAAATTGAATGGCTTGATTAAAAATATCTGGGCTTTGGGAGAGAAATTTGAGGAGACTTACATGGTGAAAAAAATGGTTTGAGTAGTACCTTTAAAAAATTTCTACGAATTGCTTCATCCATTGTACTATTTTGGAACTCGGAGGGGCTATTAGTGGAAGAAGTTACTGGGTCCCTGAAAACTCATGAGAAGACAATTTGGGGAGAGACAAAAGTGAACGAGGGAAATAATATTTTACTGATAAAGAATGAGTGGAGAAAATATGAGCAAGCAGATGGACTACTTTTGCTTACCAGAGATGAATGGATAAAAATATCATGCAAGAAAGGATATCGAAGTAGTTATGAAAGTCGTGGAAAAGATGGTGAACGTTGAGGACATGGCCGAAGTAGAGTGAGGTGCTTTAACTGTGGAGCTCTGACTGCCAAAAACCATGACAAGATAAAAAGAGTAAGTTTGAGGTAAATTTAACCCAAATCCAACTTGGATTGTATAATTCTGACTATATTGTTAATTTTTTAAATTTTAGATTTTGTCCAGTTTACTATTGTGCAAAGATGTATGACATATAATTCTATAATTTTATTTTTAAGAAATTCATGAAGCACAGAACTAAAGGGTTTCGCAGAGAAAGTATCATCACCGCTTTGTCCGTGAAGGGTTATATTGGTCGAAAAGATGATGAAGTAAGAACAAAGTGAATACATCAATATTCTAAGCATAATTGTCATGGATATTTATATTTTATTTCATTTTGAACAGATCAAGAAAGGAAGGTTGGAGCCAAAAGTACAACCTGATAGAGCACTTTTTTTGAAAAAGGCTCGCAAGCGAAAAAATGGGGAAGAGGTCGGTGAAGACTTGACTGATGTATGCGACAAAATTTTAAGTCTCATGTAGGATTATATTTACATCTAGTAGGGCCATAAGTTATACTGAATATAACTGATTGAAATGACATTATTCCACTAATAAATGAAAAATTAAATGATTTAAATCTTCTTAATTTATATAAATAATTTGCATAATGTACTTATATATATCCTACAAATGAAATATATTAATATAACATAGAGAGACAGGTCTCTATGCCCGATAAACAGATAAATATTAACAAATACCGAAATGTCTTTTGAAAATAACAGAATCTATTATGCAAAATTCAAAATTTCACAGAACACTGTATGTAACAAAATTATTTCAATTTCCACCACAACAAATTCTATTATACAAAATTATGTTGGAAATCAATTTTAGTTAATTTTATTTCAAGTCAATTGGATGCTTAGTTGGAAAAAAAAGAAGGATGAAATATAATTTGATGGATGTGATGATGTTCTCACTACAGCTTTGGAAAGTCGTGAGCATTGTGGAAGGGTTCATGCTTTGGAGTGTACATACCTCCGAAATTATACTTTAAGTTGCCGAGGAATAAAAGATTCGAATCAAGAAGGAAGAGTTGATGGCACTAAATCGACAAAGAGATGATAAGGCTGAGAAAAAGATGCAGGCTCTTGAGGCCGAGATTGCTCAATAGAAGGAAATGATTGCTTTAGTAATTCCTCTTCACTCTCCAATGCAGTCTGAAAGGGAAAGTCATCAGCCAGTTAAAGGAATTATATGTGATGCTAATGATGATGAGGAATGTCTTCCTATAGTTCATCACCCTAGGATACATAAAGAATCTAGCATAATAAATGTTCTTAGACCTTTTATTAATGTGTCCTAGTTTGTATCTTAGCTCACACATTATAGAATTACTGAAATTAAAATACTTATCACTCAGAAGCATGTAAAGCATGTTAACAATAGAATAGCTAACATCATCAAAATTACTATTTTTTCCAGAAAATGTCGTAACAAAATAATTACAGAGAAAGCTCCACTCTTTTCTAAGGCCCATTCTCCTAACCTCACCTAACTTGGTGGGAAGTGGTCCAAATCTCCTCAACAACCACTACGCCATAGATTGGATTCTGTAACCCCAAGAAACCATTACTAAAGGCCAAAAAAGCATTGCTAAAGGACAAAAAAGGCTATTGCGACTCTTTTTTGGGGTTGTAATTTTAGGCATTGCAATAGAGTTTTTTACAACCCCGGGGACACCCTATTACAACCCTTGGTTACCCGTTACAGAAATATGCTATTGCAACACCGATGGGGTTGCAGTAGGACTTGAAAAGTGTTACAACATGGTTTGGGCTATCAGTACAATATTTGTGGGGCCCATATTGGGCTATCAGTACAATAATTGTGGGCCCCCCATGTGGGTATTGATGCAACCCTTTTGTAACGTTTTTTGCAATGTTTTTAGTATTTTTTACAACATTTTACACTGATTATTAGCAAAACTGTAAAGACCTATTGCAACGTTTTTACAAAAAAAAATGCAGGGAACTGTTTATAAATTGGCATGCCTATAAATAAGACCATAGTCTTAAAACCAACACAATCAACCAATCCACTAACCATAACATCAGTTATCACAAATAAACACAACTACCTTCACCATCACCATATTACCATCCCACATACATGTTCATCTCATAAATTCCAAACAATATAATACAAACTTAATTTACAAAAATAAATAATCTTGAACTATCAATTTAGTAGGAGGGTCATGCGCCACATTCAATAGTTTCTTATAGATAATAACATCTTCTTCTCTCTCAACATTCACGTCTAACGCATACCTGCAATTAAAATTAATCACATTCTACTCCTAGTTATGAGCTAACCAACACTTCTCAAAAATTTAAGAGATATAATTACAATATATAATCTGATTCACTTATCTAAATAACTAGTGATAAAGGAAAGATATGATTCACAATATATAGTTTTAAGTATCATTCCTAAAGTGACTGTACTCAAAGATCGATTCCAGAGACTTAGGATTTGATGATAGATCAGAAAAGAATACTGTATAAATCTTATTGATACTTTTCTCAAAAGTCTTATTTACAACAATCATAACTGTTATACAATTTATTTTAGATTGATAAAGCACTAGTTTAGGTATATCAGGCAACTTGGAATAACAATCTATAATTATTTCGGTGAAGTGCATCATATAGTAAATTGACCCGATCTGCGCTTTTCTGATGCCAGAAAGTGCAATCGCATGTCCTGAATTTTCTCATACTCCATTTTTAGCACATAACTTGTCCAGAATGTAAAGGCATAGGCCATCACTATATGAATCCAAAACCTACAATTAGTTTTAAATAAATAAGGTTCTCATCCTCCAATCTGTCAAGTTCTTAAGCTAACATTCAAATTACTATTTAACAGATTAAAGTATCCAAGTTCTTATATTGTAGTACTGGTAAAAGAATTTTACAGCAGTTCACATGTACTGTAAATGATTGTATGCATTTTACTAAATGATTGTGTAGAGTTCCAAACGCATATACAAAATGAAGGAAATATAGCACATAAGGATGGTCTTTACAAAAGTTTCTTTTATAACACCAGCACAACAAAACCCATAACAAGGAAAGTTGAAACCTAATTGGCAGCAATTAGAATGCTCGAGAAGTCTAAGTTTGTAAGCTTAATAAAAAAATTTAATTACTAAGCACAAAATGGTAGATACAGTTAAAGAATATGTAGTGAAAGCACTGTAGATGAATCAAGACATTTCACAAATAACATACATGTAATGATGGTATAGTTCATATAATGCTTGAAACAACCTATGTTCTTACATGTCTGATCCTACTGGAATGTTTGAAATAGAAATTTTATCAATATTGTTGAACATTACACCTTTGGCCTTCTCTAAAGTGTCATTTGTAACATTGATTAATACAAGGATAGCCCTTGCCAGTAACATTATGGGGAAAAATATTTTGAGCCTACATTTAAAGTTCAAATTAGCTATTATAATTATTTCAACAAAAACAACGCAACAACCACAAAGGAGATGATCTTGGTACATAAGAACCAACATATTATTCTTTTTGTATATAATGTCTTCATAATCAGTGGTATGAGTTCTTACAAAACTGTATGTCAGCCTGTAGGTCTTCCTTGGACTGTACTGTAGGTAAACATCAAAATACAGGACGCCTTCACGTCTATTAGCTCTGTTGCAAGTACTAATTTTTTTGACAAACTTACTCTCTTGTTGAAGTCGAGCTGCATTATGTGTCGAGTAATATATATTTTGTCTCAGTGACTCTGAATATTTATTAATTATCTTTAGTATGTGATAAACATTACATTTTACAAATAATTATTCCTTGGGCATAAAATCTGAAGACCAGAGTCTGAGAAATCTCTTTTAGAATGTATTTTCTTTTTTGTAATAAACTAAGTACTACACGGTGCCGGATGGCCAATCTCTTCCCAAATTTGTTAATCAGATTTAAAAATTAACAATTCTCATTCATACAGGTTAATGTCACATTTTTAACCTGTCGAATACCTGCAGAGTGAAGGCTGTGACAATAATTGAAAGAGCAAGACAACCAGTTTCAAGGAGATTGAAATCAAGCTCCAAGTTGATGCCTTCTATCCAACCAAATAATACACTTGCTGAACTCTATAACGTATAATATGAAGTATATATTAGTAAATGAATATGAAAACAACTTATTTTCTTGTAAAAGAGGAATTACAGATTATTGTCCAATGTTTATATCCTAGAATTCAGTTGGTTGCTGAATGCTGATATTTCATGTCACTGTCAAAACTCCAAATAACATGATTCAATTTAAGACAAAAAAATGCAATACTGAAGGGGCTTTATTTTACTAACACAAAACAACCAATGTAATAGACTTTTACATATATATATATGTTAGCGAAGTTAGTTCTATCTATGTTAAAATAGAATTCATGTTTGGGATATGATGCACGAGAGACTGACTATGTTTGTGAAGTGAAGCATGAGAGACTGTTTGTTCGACATGCTTACAGATAATTTAGGCCACACCATTAAATAGCCTAAAAAAAGGATTCCAAGATCCAGGTCTAAAGAATTATGAACCAAAAAATAAAGAAGTTACATACCCAACCAAGTAAATCCGCAAATACACAACGGAATCCATTTCTGCATGGTCAATAAGCTCGAGCTCTGGCATTTGAAATGCATCAGGCATCCACTTGAGAAACTTAACGTAGGAGTTCACATCAAAATTCACAAACTTGATCAGAGAAGAACACTTAGGATTTGAATGACAAGGAGCAGATACAAACATTCCCTCGCACATTCTTCTCTCAACCATTCTGTTCAATTCACCCACCTCTATACTTTATGATGTTAATATTAAAAAGTCACAAAGTTCATATTAACAATAGAGAGAGAGAGAGAGGGCGGGCAAATAAGTTCTAAATACCTTTCAAAATAGAGAGAGAAAGATGGAGAGATGGAGAGAGGGAAAGAGCACCGAGAGGGAGATACATTAAGATTCAAAAATAAGAAAATAATAGCAAATCGTACCCTGTAATCGAAGCCCCTAATCGATCGAAAAAACCCGAATCTTGAAGAACCCGCTTCATTCGAAACCAATAATCAAAAAACCTAATTAGAGACCATGAATGACGATGAGCTCATTATGATTAGGAGGCCCTACAACGAGTCCGACACTGGATTCTATGGAGGCCCTTGTTCAAAGTATCTTGATAGACAAATGCAAGGAATGTTGTGAACAAAATAGAAAGTAATGCAGAAATTATACTTAAGAAAACAGAAGCACATATATAATTAAATAGGATCAGGCAATCAATAGAAGCACAAATGCCACCAACTTGCGTGTAGAGAATCCATAATTATAACCAATTCACAACTTAATTATCATACAAAATTCTCTACAAGCAATTTGGGGTAAATTCCATACATGAATATCAATGTGAATCTGTGCGTGTTTACTTGGAAAGTAATTGAAACACAAATACTGAAATTATCACTATAATACACAAACAGTCAAGAAATTAATTTGAATCGAACTTTAGGATCTAGGGTTTCAAGGAATAAGCTCAAATCAAGGGGCTTTTAATATATGATACATATAAAATTATCTACAACACAAAACAAATGCAAATCGTTCCAAAAAAATCGATTAATTTAGAATCGAAGCGATAAAAGAACCGGGTTCATAAATCTTTCAATCTGAGACTAGAAAAGATGATTTGAGGATTGAAATAGATGATAACGTGGCCAAAGAACATAAATGGCTACGTTTTTTTTATCGAGGTTGAATGGTTTGACTGGAAATGGAAAATATAGAGAGAGGGCGAGAGAGAAACAGAGAGAGAATTGAGAGACAGACACAGAGAGGGAAGGAGCGAGACAGAGAAGGAGATAGATGACCTAGTGTCGTTCAAATCTCGGTCCAAGTTTTATTCAAAATAAATACCCGGCCGAACTTTTTATGCTCAACTTTAAATTATTAAATTGTTTTTTCTTTTAGTAAATATTATTTTTAACAACTAATTATAAAAAATTAAATAAATTTAACAATATATGTTGTAAATCACTCCAGTACTAATGACTTGTTAAGTTATAGAACTTTCAATTGATCAATATATTATAAATCACTCCACTAATATTAAACTTTAGAAGCTATATATATTTGAATTATTAACTCATTTCTATGTAAATAATTATTAATTAGTTAAATTAAAAAACTCTTCTTTAATTTATATATATATATATATATATGTCATTTTGATAACACATTATAACTATACTGCAACATTAAAAAGGAGGGTTTGCGATAGACATTTGTTTACAAGACTACTATTACACTTTTCTTGCAACCCCGCCATGAAGGGTTGCGGCATACAATATGTGGCGTAGTGAACTTCACAATAAATGAAAGGAGATTCAAGTATATCATAACTCAGTTTGCAGCCTCGAATTAAGTCTATCATTTTGTGATAATCCTCAGAATCTCCTTGTCACCAATCCTATAAAGTTGTTCTTCTCATATACAAACCCAGTTTAAGACATGATTTTGACTACTGTGCCATTGATGTGATTGAAAGTAGTTGTGGAAAATCGAATTTTTGCTTTGGAGACGAAGAGTGTTAGTAGATTTTTTTTTGAGAAAGATAAAAGTAAAATAGAAAATGAAATGGGGCTTTTATACTTTCTCGAAAATAGACAAGTAACTATTAAAAAGTAAAAGGGTTAAATCTCAAGGTGCTCATTGCACTGAAGGACATATATCAAAAAACTGATTTTAGTTACTGGTGACTCATTTGTACAACTTTAGTTTCAGATAATGACAACTCCTTTAAATGATCTTGTTGACTTAAGGGAAGAATGGAGGTGGCATTCACTACAAAAAAAAACGGCTAAATACAACCGGTTCAAAATCGGTTGTATTTAGTTAAATTCGACCGTTTCCGGTTATATTTAACTAAATACGACCGGTTTTTGGAACAGTTGTATTCGCTCGAGTAATATTTAGTAAATCGGTTGAATTTAGTGGTAAATACAACCGGTTAAATACGACCAACTAAATACAACCTCTAGTAAATACAACCAGTTCTGGTCGAATTATAATTTTCGGCTAAAATTCAAAAATCCCGCCCAAACAATTAAATTTTCTGAAGAGTTTTGAACAGTCCGCCCAAAAAGGAGGTCATGGCCGGAAACTGGAAGACATCGCCGGAAATAAATAGACTATTGTGAAGCCTGCAATTTACCTACTAATGGATTTTTATACATATTTTAGAAATATCGATAGTTTTCCGGCGCCTCATAAAATAAAGCATGAGTATGAGTATCACAATCACCCTTTAGTTCAGCGTTATCTAACAACATCGGAGAAAACTTACAATGCTTGTTTAGAACTAATACTTCTCCCTCATTGACACTTTGGGCTAACCCTATGTATTACCCAACAAACGCACCCACAAAATTAACACAAAAGCTCTCTTTTTTACAGCTAGACAAATGCAAAAGTAACAATAATTTCAAGACAGTAGAATACTCAACAGAGAAAAATGGAAAATGATGAAGAAAATCAAGTAAACAAACTCAACCACCCATCTCCTCATTCATCTTGTTTAGGCCATTCTCTGTGTGTTTCTCCCTTTCTAAACGCTAGCGGGTAACAAACTGTACATGCCTGTATATAACAGAGAATCGAAAAAGGGGGAGTTGGCCGGAATATTAATTTTGCCTCGATTTTGACAAAATAAAAGTGACTAGGTGATAGATCGGGGGGAGATGGGTGCGAATCGGAAAAGAACTATCGAGAAAGGGGCTCGCCGGAGTATGACTAGACGGCGGACGGCCGGTTGCACCCGGTGGCGGTGTCATGGGGGGGTTTAGTCGGGGATGAAGGTGTGTGGGGGAGAGAGAGAGAGACGGAACAAAAAAGTGCGGCGTTGGTGAGGGATAAAGAGGCGGGGCAGGTAGGTCTGGGGGGTGGGGGTTCAGGGTTAAATTTTTACTTTATATGATTTTGTTTTATTTTTTGTTTTAATTTTTATAAAATGTAACTCTAACCCTTGGATTGTTTTGATAATAGTTGAATTTGGTCCGTTAGATATAATTCACGAGGATTAGTGACATGGTACTAAATACAACCTTATTTGATCTAATTTAGGAGTGTGAATTTAAATATTATTATTATTATTATATTTTTTATCTTTTATAGATTATATAATAATAATTAATATTTTGCTTACAAATATTATAATACTCTAAATTTAAAATTTATTTTTGAGAACTCACTATTTTAAGAAAATTTTGAATTCATGATTTTGATCGATTTTATAATAAATACCGCAAATAGATACATGGTGAAATTTTCTCTTATGATAAATTAAAAAAATATTCTTAAAATAATAAAGGAATAATAATTAAAAATTATTGAAAGTTTGCATAGAACATTTTCGTTTAACCGTTTTAACATTTGTACAATTTGATCGTTCGATATTTATTGAATACGTTTGAGATTTAATATGGGACAATACACTAATAAGAAATACATGTCAAATTAATAGTTGGTTATCAAAATAGCAAACCACATATATTTATTTTTTTCTCAACATTTAATCATATCACTAAAATATATAGATATTGACATCTGTAAAGTTAGATCATTCATAAACATTTTTTAAAAAGGTTGACCAATAGTTCTAACTAGTGTTTAATCCCATAATGATGTTTCGATATTTTTAAAAATATTAATGAATGATCCAACCGTACGGATGTCAGGATCTATATATTTTAGTGATATGACAAAAAATTTAGAAAAAAATAAATATATTTGGTTGTTTTTTTAACAGTCAACTAGTAAATTGACCAGTACTTCCCATATTGATGTTTCGATATTTTTAAAAATATTAATGAATGATCCAACCGTACGGATGTCAAGATCTATATATTTTAGTGATATGACAAAAAATTTAGAAAAAAATAAATATATTTGGTTTGTTTTTTTACATGTCAACTAGTAAATTGACCAGTACTTCTAACTAGTGTTTAATCCCATATTAATGTTTCGATATTTTTAAAAATATTAATGAATGATCCAACCGTACTGATGTCAAGATCTACATATTTTAGTGATATGACAAAAATTTTAGAAAAAAATAAATATATTTGGTTTGTTTTTTTAACAATCAACTAGTAAATTGACTAGTACTTCTAACTAGTGTTTAATCCCATATTGATGTTTCGATATTTTTAAAAATATTAATGAATGATCCAACTGTATAGAAGTCAAGATCTATATATTTTACTGATATGACAAAAATTTTAGAAAAAAATAAATATATTTGGTTTGCTTTTTTAATAGTCAAAGAGTAGTTTGACCCGTACTTCTAAATAGTGTTTAATCCCATATTGATGTTTCGATATTTTTAAAAATATTAATGAATGATCCAACCGTACTGATGTCAAGATCTACATATTTTAGTGATATGACAAAAATTTTAGAAAAAAATAAATATATTTGGTTTGTTTTTTTAACAGTCAACTACTAAATTGACCAGTACTTCTAACTATTGTTTAATCCCATATTAATGTTTCGATATTTTTAAAAATATTAATGAATGATCCAACCGTACGAATGTCAAGATCTATATATTTTAGTGATATGACAAAAATTTTAGAAAAAAATAAATATATTTGGTTTGCTTTTTTAACAGTCAACTAGTAAATTGACCAGTACTTGTAACTGATGTTTAATCCCATATTGATGTTTTGATATTTTTAAAAACATTAATGAATTCTCCAACCGTACGGATGTCAAGATCTATATATTTTAGTGATATGACAAAAAAATTTGAAAAAAATAAATATATTTGGTTTGCTTTTTTAACAGTCAACTACTAAATTGACCGGTATTTCTAACTAGTGTTTAATCACATATTGATGTTTCGATATTTTTAAAAATATTAATGAATGATCCAACCGTACGGATGTCAAGATCTATATATTTTATCGATATGACAAAAATTTTAGAAAAAAATAAATATATTTAGTTTGCTTTTTTAACAGTCAATTATTAAATTGACCAGTACTTCTGACTAGTGTTTAATTCCATATTGATGTTTCGATATTTTAAAAACATTAATGAATGATCTAACCGTACGGATTTCAAGATCTATATATTTTAGTGTTATGACAAAAATTTTAGAAAAAAATAAATATATTTGGTTTACCTTTTTAATAGTCAAAGATTAGTTTGACCAGTACTTCTAACTAGTGTTTAATCCCATATTGATGTTTCGATATTTTTAAAAATATTAATGAATGATCCAACCGTACGGATGTCAAGATCTATATATTTTAGTGGCATGAATAAAATTTTAGAAAAAAATAAATATATTTGGTTTTCTTTTTTAATAGTCAAAGAGTAGTTTGACCCGTACTTGTAACTAGTGTTTATTCCCATATTGATGTTTCGATATTTTTAAAAATATTAATGAATGATCCAACCGTACGGATGTCAAGATCTATATATTTTAAATATGACAAAAAATTTAGAAAAAAATAAATATATTTGGTTTGCCTTTTAAATAGTCAAAGAGTAGTTTGACCAATAATTCTAACTAGTGTTTAATCCCATATTGATGTTTCGATATTTTTAAAAATATTAATGAATGATCCAACCGTACTGATGTCAAGATCTACATATTTTAGTGATATGACAAAAATTTTAGAAAAAAATAAATATATTTGGTTTGTTTTTTTAACAGTCAACTAGTAAATTGACCAGTACTTCTAACTAGTGTTTAATCCCATATTGATTTTTCGATATTTTTAAAAATATTAATGAATGATTCAACTGTACAGAAGTCAAGATCTATATATTTTAGTGATATGACAAAAAATTTAGAAAAAAATAAATATATTTGGTTTGTTTTTTACAAGTCAACTAGTAAATTGACTAGTACTTCTAACTAGTGTTTAATCCCATATTGATGTTTTGATATTTTTAAAAATATTAATGAATGATCCAACCATACTGATGTCAAGATCTACATATTTTACTGATATGACAAAAATTTTAGAAAAAAATAAATATATTTGGTTTCTTTTTTTAACAGTCAACTACTAAATTGACCAGTACTTCTAACTATTATTTAATCCCATATTGATATTTCGATATTTTTAAAAATATTAATGAATGATCCAACCGTACGGATGTCAAGATCTATATATTTTAGTGATATGACAAAAATTTTAGAAAAAAATAAATACATTTGGTTTGGTTTTTTAAGAGTCAACTAGTAAATTGACTAGTACTTCTAACTGGTATTTAATCCCATATTGATGTTTTGATATTTTTAAAAATATTAATGAATTATCCAACCGTACGGATGTCAAGATCTATATATTTTAGTGATATGACAAATTTTTTTGAAAAAAATAAATATATTTGGTGCGCTTTTTTAACAGTCAACTACTAAATTGACCGGTATTTCTAACTAGTGTTTAATCACATATTGATGTTTCAATATTTTTAAAAATATTAATGAATGATCCAACCATACGGATGTCAAGATCTATATATTTTATCGATATGACAAAAATTTTAGAAAAAAATAAATATGTTTAATTTGCTTTTTTAACAGTCAATTATTAAATTGACCAGTACTTCTAACTAGTGTTTAATTCCATACTGATGTTTCGAT